>NC_142588.1:14107443-14267443 GCF_965207765.1 Zootoca vivipara
CCCATATGCTTCTGAGTTTAAAGCAATCTGTAATATATTACACTTTTAAACTTGCAGATATATGTGTGGTTTCAATTAATTCTTGCTAATTAATATGGAAGCCAGTAAAAAATTCTAGTCCTATGTGAAACCAAAAGACTTTCTGAACAAGCATGTTTTCAAAAGCGAGCAGAGGTGCACGTTGGTTGAAGTTTCCTTCTCTGGGAAGAGAATTCAAGCTTGCTTGAGGAATGGGCACATTAATGTGAATCTTGATTGTAGGGAAGACAGCAGCAGTGGGGGTTGAAGAGAGAACCATGAGATAGATGCAAGAAACCACAGTTACACATAAAAGATGTCCAAATGCACACCTTCATAGTTAGCGAGAGAGTGCCCACTGCCCACACATCCCTCAAACTAACACAACCACCTGTTGTGCTCACCTTGCAGGGGCACATTCAGTGTTTAGTGAGAAATGAGCCCTACACATGTACAGCTCCTGATTGGAAACCCCAGTAAATCAGTTTCTGATCAGCTGGAGCCCTGTTCAACTGCATTCACTTGCAGTCACTCCTCCTCACTACCACTGAATGTGCAGGGCGTGGCCAATGTGCACTTTCATAAGCATAGTACAGCTGGATCAGACTAAAGGCCTGCCTAGTCCAGCATCCTGTTTCTGACAGCAACCAATTTAGGGGAAGTCCTGTTACCGTCTTGTTCAATCGTTCGTTCGTTCATTCATTCATTCATTCAGTTTATGAGTGAGGGAGTTATTTTGAACCATACTTGAATTGGATTGGCATTGAAGGTGAGAATTAAAGATCTAAACCCAAGGGCTTTGTAGAAAATCTGAGTTCTGAAGAGGGATCTGGAGGAGGGAACCTTCAGGAATAAGGTACCAGACATAAGTGACAGCAAGAATCTATTGTAAGAACAGACGTTCGTATGGCTGTGAATTGTAAATTGCCGTTCTAAATATCACAGGCAGGGATATATTGGAAAAAGGCAGAAATATGAGGCCCTTGGAAATTTATGAAGGCGAGGGCCCGGAATTTACACTGGTGGTGGGATGGTGGGGATGAAACGGGAAGAGGGGTATTTAAAGAGGGGTATTGCATTGTTTGAGTATCAAGTGATATGTTGCAAAATTGATTCCAAAGTGTTTTGGGCTGATGAGTACATAATATTATGCAAGTGGAGTGGTCAATACAGGACAAGAACTACAAAAAATAAGTACAATGTCTATGTGTAGACTCTCTTGTTGCACTTTGCCAGCTGTCATAAAGAAATGGTAACAGAAGGCAAATTTATTGGGTACTATTTAGAAACATGTTGGTGGTAATAGCTGAAGCTCTGATTTCAATTATCACCTACTAAATCTAGGCTTAATGTAATGTATTTGTAGGCATCCTGAATGGGCTTGACATCACGTTTCAAAAATTTGAGGCTGCATTGTGCTTTTTTTATTTTAATGCTTTGTTGGCTGCTGCCTTTCACTTTTTATTCCTTCACATCTGGCACATGACAGGACTATCCCACACAAACAGTAAAAAAAGTGTTCTTTAGGTTTTACTTTTCTGCCTTCTTTTTTTAAAAAGTCCTCCCTATGTAGAGAAACATTCATTTTTAGTGCTGGCAAGAAAAATACTTTTTGAAAGAGCTGTCTCAGACCTATAGCTCTGAAAACTCCATATTTTGATTTTCAGCTAGTGTCATGGCAATGCTGGAATTTATGGAGAGGACACTTGAACTGAAATCATGTCCTTCAGTGTTGGTACAGAGGACAGGTTGTTCAAAGTAATTGATTTTGAAACTTCAGAACTTACACCAAATTCATTTGGGGGCAGACAGAAACAGTTGCTGCTTGGATAATGCTGTTGTGGTTCAACACATTTGAATCTTTCTAAAGCTTTGAACTTATGGAATGAAAATGTTTCACACATCTTTATTGGCAGGGCCATCTTAAGCGGGTCGGGCGCCCTGGCGCCGTGGTGCACGGATCGCTCCAGCGCCCCCGCCCCGCCTTGTTTCTTCCCACGGCTGGTGGGCGGGTGCAGCACGGTTTCCATGCGACTTTGCTGTGCAGTGCCCCCCTGCCGACCCGGCGCCCTGGAGCCCCGCGCCACCCAGCCTACCCCTAGAGCCGGCCCTGTTTATTGGCTCAAAACAGCACTGAGTTCTAATACTGTGCATTCAGAAACTGCAAGGTTGCTTCTCTACATGCACTAAGACACTTTTGGCTTCTTTTTCCCATAGCAACCTCTTCTGACCCTGTAGATCCTTCATGAGTGAAAGTTTGATGGCATTCAAGGATATGCATCCAGAAGTGGAAACAAAATAAAACATAAAAAGCAGAGTAGGGATGGAAAGATCTGTCTATTTTGGTTCTCTCTGTTTTTCATTTTTGCAATCTTCAATTCAGTTCCTTGCATTTAGCATTTAGCAGCAATTTGTGGAATAATAATAATAATAATAATAATATATCAGTATTTTAGTGCAAATTTCTCAAAATAAACAGATTTTTATATGTGGCCTTGACTAAGGCACATGTTTTTGCAAGGAATTTTCGCTAATATAAAGCATTTTTGCATGTTTTCACTAGTATCTTCATTTTTATTCACACTTCCCACTACTATTTGTAAATTTTGTTGGCTTGGAGAACTACCGGTACATCTCAAAATTCAGATAAGTGTGGATTTTGAAGGATAGCTGTATTTCAGTTTGCATGTTTTGGAAAGTGTGAATTTTATAGATTTGGCTTGATTCGAATTGCCTACCAATTTGAATTTCTCCTCTATCCCCAATCCTGAATGCATCTGGATATGCTTTAGTTGCATATAACATAATAAAGTTCATGCTAAATTTATTTTTTCCTCCTTTGCAGAAAAACAAGACTTGAAGTTGGGTGGGTGGGTTGGCTATAGGGTTTTTAAAGTCCCCCCCCCTTTGCTATTTCCCTTTTTGTGCTCCAGGTCCTTTGAAAATGTTAATCTCAAAAGCAAATTATATTTTTGCATTGTATTGATGGAGATGTTTTGAATGTTTTCAGACATGCCTTAGTTGAGTTGTGTAATTCTTCAAACAGTGCCTCCTTGTTAATTGCCATGGTAGGAAGTGGGCAACAATTGGGTTTAAATATCTAATCATACCGTAGCAATAAATCACAAATTCCTGTTGATATAATTCATTGCTTGTGAGAAGATATTTAGGGGACAAAAATTATCCAGGCCTATCCTACAAGAGCTAAAATGTGTTCCATAATTTTGCACAAAATTAGCAATTTTTGAAGTATGTGATGATAATTGGCAAATATTTGTTGTCTGGCAGCATGTAGCAAATAAATATTCTACAGCAGAAACAGCCATCAAAATTTGACAATATTTGACAGCTTGCACACAATAGCAGAGAGTATTTGCCAGGATACGCCATTTAATTCAGTGAGTATTCAGTGAGGGTAAATTTTGAACATTGTCAGATTTCAATATAAAGATCGGAGACTTTTGAAAACTTAAATGTCAAAATTTTGTGAGTTGTTTTTTCTGGTCCTGAAGGTTAAAAATTTAATGGAATTCTTTTTGCTGTTGCTAAACACTTGATTTGGAATAGTATATTATAAAATGGCTGTTTTTCATTCCCCGTCATTATTACATGAAACAAAACCTTTTTTATAAATGTACATTAAGTGAGTTAATAAGGAACTGTGGTACGGAGGCTGCCCTATATATAAAGAAGCCCTTTGTTTCTTGCTTTTGGTGCAAACACTGATGTCCCCCTTTCCCCCTTCTTCCCCCTTGTTGATTGTGTATGCAACTCTTCATTCTCTTCTCATTGATTTTTTTCTGCTTTGCTTGACTAGGAACATGCAGGACTGGAAAGGAACTTTGCCCTAGAACATAGAAAGTTACATTATGCATTGTCATATGAGCAGAATATTACTTTTCAGTTTTCACTGAGGACTGAGATATAATCATATAATGTGTGTGTGCACGTACACACACACACACACACACACACACACACACACACACACACACGGGGCCCTGCAACAAAATTTGTCAATGTGGAATTCCTCCTCCTCAGTTTCACCACCACCAGTCAGTGAGCACTTCATGCTCTCTGAGTAAGCTTTGTCTTCCTTGGATTCATAGAATAATAGAATCGTAGAGTTGGAAGAGACCACAAGGGCCATCCAGTCCAACCCCCTGCCGAGCAGGATTCCTTCCTCCTTTTTTGGTTTTTCTCCAATTTGAGCCCAATCCAAGCTCTGTTAATGTTTTTAATTTCTCCATTGATGTCTGCAGGCAGTGCTCTCTCTCTCTCTCTCTCTCTCTCTCTCTCTCTCTCTCTCTCTCTCTCTCTCTCTCTCTCTCTCTCTCTCTCTCTCTGGTTTCTTTGTCCAATTCTAGCCATTTTATTCTACTCCTCCCTCTCTCCAACCTGCCAGTCTCTTCCCAACCCTGTGTCCTAACATTCTGTGCTGCTGAATTGTTATGGGACTGGTTTTTTTTTTTTTGGTGCTCCTCACCCCTGCAGATGTGCTGTGCTTGTTTGTACGTTGGAGCACCCCAGATCTACTTGTTCAGTGTTTCTCTTTTGTGTGTTGGTGGCATAGCTGCCAAGTTATCCCTTTTTTACAGGGATTTTCCCTTATGCTGAATAGGCTTCCTCGCGAGAAAAGCGAAAACTTGGCAGCTATGGTTGGTGGTACAGTTCTGGCTAACATTATCAGGAGCACATGAAGATTTGAGTAGATATGGCCAGTGTACCTGTCTTTGTAGGGGTGACTCTTCATAGCCTTCATATCTACAAAGCATTTTTACCTACCAGCAAAATTCAAACAGATGAAACAGTAGACTTCTCTGTAGAGTGAGATAAGCCAATTTCTGACATTCCATTACACTCCCAAGTGTGACCAAGAACTGAAACTCAGGAGGGCATGATACAGATTTAGGGGAAGTCTGGATTCTCAAGCTGGGATCACCAGAGGGAGACAGCAGGTTTTACCTCTATCCTACCGGTAGTGCTGTGCCTGAGTACACCTCTTCCTTGTGTATAAGTGAACGGTTGCCATCTACTCCAGCATTTTGTGAATGCTCTTATGATGAAGGCCAAGCCAGCCCTGTTGCTTGGCACCCTGGCCCTGTTGGCAAGGATTGTGGAGTGGAGAAATGCAATGTGCTCACATTGTGATATGCTAACACCCCTGTTGTCGTGATGAGCATCTTGTTGATTTGAAATGTTGCTTACTTTCACTCATATTCTTATCAATCTAACAAAATGGGCACTGTTGAGTTTTTTGTTGTTAATGTGTGCTGTTTTATATTGAATCCTTCTGGGTATAAACTGGAATTGATGGGGAAAGACTTGTGGAGAGGGGGGGAAATGCAGAAAGGAAACATCTGCTCATGTTGGCTTTGTGGCTTTGTGTGCTTTGTGTGACATCTTTGTCTTTGCACAACTTCTGCAGGAGATCAGGAGGAGGAAAAAGTGAAGGCAAACATCTTGGGGATTTTTTTCCCCCTTGCCAAAACTAGGTAATGGTTCTGCTCTGCTTCTCTTTTGAACTCCAAGGAAACTGTTGACATTATTAGAAGAAAAACATGATTTATGATGACACCACATGTTATCCAAGCAAACTGTATGTTTTTTTTGTTGGGGTTTTTTTTTTAAAGCTTTTTATGGGATGATGCATTGAAGAAGTACTGAATCATTCTGAAAGAGTTATTTAACTGAAACATCTTTGTTCAAAGTTACTGGAATGCTGTTGTAACGATTGTTTCCACAGAAATGTTGCTCAGTGCATAGCTGCCAAGTTTTCGCTTTTCTCGCGAGGAAGCCTATTCAGCATAAGGGAAAATCCCTGTAAAAAAGGGATAACTTGGCAGCTATGGCTCAGTGGCTCACCTTCCATTTCTGACCCCCATACTATGTGTATGTGCAGGCTTTAAAAATTTGTGTCTCTGTTTTTCTACCATGGTTGGTTGTAAGGATTTGTCCATTGACCCCATGAACTACAACTATAAATAAGAACGGTAAAGTACTTTTGTACACTGAAAAGCGTGGCACTGGTGGTGAAAAGAGCACAACGGGAATATAATTGTAGTTTGGTTAGAAGCAGAAAAGCCAAAAGTAGGTTTACCCTGACCATTGGAGATTCTTCCCTCACCTTCTAAACACCTTGTTATTCTCTAAGATACGTGACTTCAGGGGGCTTTCTCTGCAGCTATAAGGACTAGGAAATTGACATTTTAAAAAGTTACAATTCAAACAATCATAATTCCATTTGCTCTTCTTGTGTGTAAATCTGCATATTTTGGTGTAGCCATGCAAAACAGCTAATGGTGACTTTGATGTGGGTTGGTTTGCCGGCTAAAGTTGCTTTAGTGGAATTCCATTTCTGTTTCTATATGTAACCACCATTTTTTTTTAAAGCAGAACAACTATGTTGCCATTAATATTTTTTTTCTGTGCAGTTGGAAAGATATTTATAGCTGGACTTGAACTTGATCTCATTTCTAAAATGCACTGAAAACAACACCAGTCTTTCCTGCAGCAGCCCCCCCCCTTCCCATTTTGTAAGTAATTTAAATCTCTCAGGAAAAAAACAAAAACTCCTCCATGGCTTGTTAATGTTTACTAGAGGAATTGTTACTTCACAACAATGTTGAAGGATGAGATTTGCTCTGGAGATCTTAAAATGTGTGGCTTCTGTACAACAGAACAAAAAACTATAAAGGAGAAAGAAAAATATGTATGGAGTTTCTCTTTGTGCCTGTGATGGGTGTGTGAGAGGGATAGAGGGATAGAGAATGCTTTTTGAAAACATTTTTTTACTTAAATCTGATGGATCGAACAGTAAATGCAGAAGGTAATATTTCTCTATGAGTTCTTATTGGGGGAAGGAGACTACACACGATTATCAAATCCAAACAATGACACGAGTGGCTAACCTGTGGCCCTCTATATGTTGCTGAACTAGAACTTCTATCAGTGCCAGCCAGCAGGGCCAATATTCAAGAATGATGAAAGCTGTAGTTTAGCAACGTCTGAGCCACCCCTGGCCTAGGGCATAGTTCTCATGGGTAGTAAATCTGTGTGTGGGCTGTACCATTTCAGACTTTGGTGGGGTGAATGCTCATATATGCTGCTCAGGGAACAAAAAGCCATCTGGAGCCAGGTTGGGGAATGTCTGGCCCATGGGGCGAACTTGACCAACCAGGAGTTCAAATTTGGGCCATGAAGCCATTTCCGCCAAGTCACACCTACCTGCAACACACATATATGATGCCAGGTATGGGCAGGTAGAGCTGCCAGTGCCTATTGGGAGTCTTAAAGTGTGCTCCTAACTGTGCATTGGCAAGGGAAAGCACATTTTAGCAGGAAAAAGAATAAGTTTCAGCAGCAGCCTTAGACCATCAGCATAAGCACTAGTCAAGGTTCCCTGGGGAAGGGGATGTTTTAGAAGCAGATAGCCAGCACTGCAAATGTTCTCCTTCCAGTTGCCATTCAAGGTGAGACAAGGGCACCTGGAAGAAAGCCTTATATAATCCCTGTGACAGGATGGACTGGTATAGGAGAAGACATTCAGTTTTCCTCATTGCTTGTTTTCCTCTATGCAAGTTGTGTGTGTGTGTGTGTGTGTGTGTGTACAAAAGTGCATATAATCTCACAAGACCTCTCCTTTCACGTTCTGCCATGGTACAGCCCAGACAGTAGTTGACCATCTTCCTGAAAACTCTGCCCAATTCAGCTGTATTTTGGAGCTCCCAAAATCATGGAAGTTGCTGTGGTAGAGATGTGTGAGCAACCAGTTTGCACACACTTGCAAATTAAGGACTCCCATAAGTGGGGGGGAAGAATCCAAACAGTCATAAAGGTAATATGCAAAGTGAGTCTTAGGCTCCAAACAAAACTGCTGTCTCTCCCAGGCTTGAGGCAGCTTACAACATTAATTTCAAATCATAAAAATAGATATAAATGCCTCCTATAAGCAACAAAACCAGTAAATTTCTGCAGCAGCAATATTGAGCTTTAATTAAAAGCTCAACAGCCAAAGGCTTTTTGAAAAAGAAAAGTCTTGCCTCCTCCTTGAAACACTACAAAGGAGGAACATGTACCTGGAAGATAATTCCATAGCTTTGGAGCACTTGCTACAAAGGCTCTACAACAACTGTCATTGCCTCATGGTGTTGGTACACGTATTAGAACAATTTCCTGATTGTGAGTAGTGACAAGCTCATATGATGAATGGTGGTCTCTAAGGTATATTTGGCTCCCAAGTCATGAAGGGCTTTAAAGATAACAGTAATTTTAACTAGGTGGAATCTACACACACATATAAAAAACGCTGTGAAAATGCTTTAAAAATGTTTTGAAAAATACGTCAAATTTTGCATAGCTCACTCTCACCATCTAGTGTCACATTCATATATTGCATTTTGTAACACATTTAAAACGTTTTATTTGCAGCTGTATAGCTGAGTCCCTAGTCTGGGTTACATGTGGCAGAATATGAAGAACTATGTAGAGAACAAAAATAGACTCATCTCAAAGATTGCCAGGGAAGTTAGAATGGTTCTTTGAGAATTTGGTGTATGAGGACTAAGCACAACAAAATGGAGACAGTGGGTGAAATTTAACATAGCGCTGAGGATTTCTGTATGCCTGATGAAACTATCTCCCCTCTTCTAGTGAGGCTCATTGTGCTAACTCTTACTAGTGCAACTACTTGTTGAATCTGGCCCAATCACTTTTCTCCAATAAGCCAAGGAGATGTTACTGTAAAAATGGCATGTATTTTCCTAATGGTTAACATAAAATGAAGCCAGAAGCAGGGTATAAACAGGCTTATGCTATCTTGGAAATGGCTGCACTTAGTTTTGTATACTACCACCATGGTTTTCCAATTCTTTGGAAGCTCTTTGTTGTTTTTCCTTTTTTTAAATGTATTTTGTGTTCTCAAGTTCTGTTTTTCTGTTGTGAACCACAGATATACCATAATAATACTGTAACAACAACAACAAATATTCTCATGATAGGACTGTTCAGCAAGCCCCTATGGAGGCTTATTTTTAAAATATATTTTGGTAGGTGCTCATGGTTCAAAGTTTGAGGCTCTAGACATAAAAATCCCTATAAAAGCAATTTAAGTGCATAAAAAAGTAATTACATGAAATTGACATGCTGTGCTGAAAACTTAATGTTGGGGTCAGTCCTTTAAGGCTTCTTTTAGAAAATGGTCTTCTCTGTGATTTGTAATGTGTTCCTTCCAGCTGTTCGAATGTGTCAAGCATTTTTAAAAATCATATGGAACAATGTAAGGCTGCAACATTAACACCTCAATCCAGTCTGAGCAACACATAGATGAAGCACTTGCTTGCATGCCGTCATTAATGAACAGTATAATTCATGAGGAGTACATTGGAATAATTGCCTTGCCCCTAATTTTAAAAGAGTAATTGACTTTGACAGAGCTCCCTTCTACTGTGGTCAGCCTTGTCATGTTAGAAGTAATTATTATTCCTTTTCTCTAATTATGTATCCTGCCTTTGATGTGTTGTTTCGTTATGGTAACAAACTAGACAAGCCATCTAGCAGGGAGACCTAACACCCTCACCCAAGAGAAAATGATGCTATATTTTTTCTGTTACAGCAAAAGGGTAGAGGAAAAAATAGGTTGCATGTGATTCCTCTGGCTGGAATCCAGGGAATCATTCTGTTCTAGGCACTATTGATGATATAAACCACGAAAAGGCAGTTTGGTGCCATTGAGAAGTTGTTGGACTCCAAGCCCTATCAGCATGTCCAAAAGCCAGAGAGGGCTCTGTGTTAGCCACCCCAGATATAAACTATAAAACAATGGATAACCCAAAGGCAAGCATATGTGTGCAATATTTATATTTTTGTGTATAATGTGTGTGTGTGTGTACGCGCGCGCGTACGCACACACATCCTGTCTTTCCATAAAATGCTTACGGTGACTTATTATAGCATAGTATATTGACAAACCTTATACTGTGTAAGCCAGTGGTGGCCAAACTTGGCCCTCCAGCTGTTTTGGGACTACAATTCCCATCATCCATGACCACTGGGTCCTGTTAGCTAAGGATGATGGGAGTTGTAGTCGAAAAACAGCTGGAGGGCCAAGTTTGGCCACCACTGGTGAAAGCCTATCTCCTAATGGTTGACCACAATTCTTAGGATGTCTTGCATTGTACCTATAGTAGTAGTAGTAGTAGTAGTAGTAGTAGTAGTAATTTATTATTTATACCCCGCCCATCTAGCTGGGTTTCCCCAGCCACTCTGGGCGGCTTCCAACAGAATATTAAAATACAATAATCTATTAAACATTAAAAGCTTCCCTAAACAGGGCTGCCTTCAGATGTCTTCTAAAAGTCTGCTATGGATGGCTTTTAAATGAAAGTGTCTTCCTACCTCTGTGTATTTCTCTGGAAAACTGGTTGCTGATTGCATAGGAAGCTGTGGGCCTGGTTTAATTCCTATTAAATTAGTAGGAAGGCTTAGTTTTCAAATCATGATAATTATTAGTGCCCTTTGTGAATTTTGCATCATGATACCTGATTGTCATGGTGGTGAGTTGGCATATTATGTCTTTCCCTAAAGAGGGTGAGCAGCCCTTCTGCTTCCAAGTAAATGCAAACTCTGCTGTAGAACATTGGCCAAGGACAAAACTATTTTCCCACAGTTTATTTTGCATTTGTGAGGCATTGAGGGCTTGAAGGTGAGCCCGATGCTCCATATGTGGCTTTACAGGATGAGCAGTCTGAACAAGATACTCCCTTGCCTCCAAGAAGTTCCTTCCATAAACGAGCAGTCTCAGGGCTTGAGTACACAATATGATTTACCTCTTGTTGCTGTACTAAGAGGTAATTGCAATATATAGCTCAAGGTATGGCGCAAGCTCTGTCTCTACAAAGTGACAGATAGTAATTTACTAGTGGTAAGTGATTGTCTCCTGAGGGGCTACTGTAGCCTGCCAGTAACATAAAACAGCAGCGACTCCAGGGTCAAACTAACTTCCCCAGGGGTAAAGAATGCAAAGATTCTCATCTATGCACAAACATCAAAACAGGCATATACTTTCCAGCTCAGCTGTGGTGAGCAGTAGTTGCCACCAGTCCGATCACCCAAGTGGGCAAACTCTGCAAGCCATTTGTGTGGCCAAACAAGTTATGTCACTGGCTGTCTATATCATGACAGAACTATACACGTAGAATCATGAACATGTGGTTCTGGGTTTCCATTGCCTTCATGGCTACTAGCCCTTTGAAGAAGGATGAATCTGGAGAGCCAGCTCACAGCCTAATATGGTGATACCCAGTCCCTGGAACACTCCTCTGTGTTTACTTGGTCATGAAGGAAGGCAGGTTTCTACCTCCCTCACTGCCAGGGACAAATTAGAAGGAGAATGCAGAGGCTGGCAGTACATCACTGAGGTAGCAGCTCTACCTGACTCTTTCCTTGTTGCTTTTGGCAAGAAGGCATTGAAAGAGCTATGAGAGCTTTTGCCTTGGTGCACTGCTGAAGACAGCCTGGCCCACGTAGCAAACTGCCTTGAAGGAAAAACAATGGAGTGTGGCAGGGGTGGGAACTGCAGCATGCCTGGAATGATTGTATGACCAGAGCTCAGTCAGAGTGAGCAGGAGGTGGATGAAAATCATTGAAAAGTGCTATATGCAATACTGTTTTTAAACCACCAGTCTCCCTGGGCACTCCCTTGACATTCACCAACAAAGGAATTTCAAAGGTAGACTCCAGTAGGAAATGGCTGAATTGGAACAAATAATGATGCTTGATTCTGTTCAGTTTTATCTAAAGAGAAACAATGGTTTATTGTCCTGCTATAGGTGTTTATTTAGTCAGCCATGCTAAGATGACTGGTGTTACTGATTACAGTGGTACCTGGAGTTAGAAACTGTGCTAACCTGGAAGAGTTACCTCGAGTTGAGAACTTTACCCCAGGATGAGAACGGAAATTGTGTGCCGGCGGCGCAGAAGCAAGAGGCCCCATTTGCGAAAGCACACCTCTAGTTAAGAACAGTTTCAGGTTAAGAACAGACCTCCGGAATGAATTAAGTTTGTAACTAATTCTAATTCTACTTTTTACAATCCCTCTTCCTCCAAAAATATTTGTGTGTGTTTATGTATCACACGCTTACATCTTGCCAGCTAATGCATTTTGAGAAGTCGGTTCTACTCCATGGAAACTTATGCCATAAGAAATGTGTTAATTTTTGAAAAAAATAATCTTTAAGGTGTTACAAGATTCCTTATCATTTGATTAGTATGCTTTTAAAATCTGCTCACGTTACTATATTTGAATTTACGTAACCCTAATTTGTATAGAAAATTACACCCTTGCTGCTTACTTGATTTTTTTTTGCAAAAATAAATTGTATTCTTGAATACATGAGAAAAATCTGAATAAAACTAATTTTGCTTTACCTAGAACACCTGAAGCTTTTTGCTCAGTTGGGAGGCACCTAGGCCTCTAGGTTGTGAAAGCACAACCTATTTGCCCCTTTCTACAAGTATACAACTCTTGAGAGTCCCATGGACTGCAAGAAGATCAAACCTATCCATTCTTAAGGAAATCAGCCCTGAGTGCTCACTGGAAGGACAGATCCTGAAGCTGAGGCTCAAATACTTTGGCCACTTCACGAGAAGAGAAGACTCCCTGGAAAAGACCCTGATGTTGGGAAAGATGGAGGGCACAAGGAGAAGGGGGCGACAGAGGACGAGATGGTTGGACAGTGTTCTTGAAGCCACGAACATGAGTCTGACCAAACTGCGGGAGGCAGTGGAGGACAGGAGTGCCTGGCGTGCTATGGTCCATGGGGTCACGAAGAGTCGGACACGACTAAACGACTAAACAACAACAACACAAGTATATCAAAGTTTATTTTATTTCTAAGAAGAATCCCATGGTGGAATCTCTTAAATGTTCTAGTTTTCTGATTGTTTGCTGCTTGCAGAGTTATTTTTAAATGACCCTGTCTTCAATCTGCCTCTTTGATTGCCAGTCTGAACATGCCTTGATTTGGCTTTAGGTTCTGTTGATGCAAACTGTCATTTCCCAAGAGCCTTACTTATGAGTGGTAATACCCTGCTTCTTAAGAGGATTTATTTCCTTTTCAAGATGATTTTTTCAACTGCATTTTTATTTGTTTTGGTTTATTTACTAAAAGTGTTATGGCTTATTCCTTAAAAGAATTGAAAGGTCTAGGCCTACCCATCAGGCTATACAGGAGATGAAGTGCTTTGGAGATGTAACAAAGGTCAGAACTTGACTAAACTAACTTATAAGATGGATACTCGTATGCTTAAATTTTCAATTTCAACTAGGACCTGGTGAAGCTGTGATAAAGGGATTGTATTACTTCTGACTGAATTGCACAATATTTTAGTGAGCTAAGGTTTCTTTATAGTTGACATGTACCGTGTTTCTCATATTATAAGACATGTCTTATATTTATTTTTTCCTCAAAAAAAAACACTATGGCTTATTTTCAAGGGATGTCTTATTTTTTTCCTCCTCCTCCTGCCGTGGCCGGCATTGCTGCTGCGCCTATCACTATGTCTTATTTTCGGGGTATGGCTTATATTCCTTGAATGCTTAAAAATCCTGCTATGGCTTATTTTATGGGTATGTCTTAAAATATGAGAAACAGGGTATTTGTATCTTTTTTAAAAAAAACCCATGCATCTTTTTGATATTTTAAAACTGATAACTTTGTTGCAATATTTGAGAACTTTTCATTTATACATTTTCCTATGTTTGGTATTTCCCACCCCCTTCCACTAAAGTGCTCAGAACAGAGTACAAGGAGCATAGCTGCCAAGTTTTCCCTTTTCTCGCGAGGAAGCCTATTCAGCATAAGGGAAAATCCCTTTAAAAAAGGGATAACTTGGCAGCTATGACAAGGAGTTACCCAGTTTTATTTGTGTAACAGCTCTGTGAGGTAGACTTAGCTGAGATACAGTGAGCTCCCCATGGCTAAATTAGGATTTGAACTGAGGTGACCTCAGCCCATATTTGACACCTGCCCACTGTATCAGACTGGTTCTAACAACACAATACTGTATTCGTTTGTCTCTTATATAGAGGACATAAGCGATAATTCTGCAAATCAGCGCCAGTAACCACACTGTAGTCAGTTTGGGTAGAGCATAAATAATTAAGCAGCTGCCTCCCCTTACAGTGACTTTCTTCACTTAAAAATCAGTACATCTCCTGCTGGCCACCTACAATATATAGTTGTTTCAGATCAGCATTACTTACTGAGCTTTTTCCAGTAATGGAGCTCTGTCAGCGAAAAGCATACGCACTGTCAAACGATGAACGATGGATTTCTGTCAAATGGAAACTTGAAAGGTGCATTCCATCGTTAGACAGATTAGTCTGAACTGGGAGTTCAGAGCTACTGAAGTGTAATTGTATCAGTGAAAAGGTATGCCTTAGTTGCGGGAGGAGGAGGAAGTGAGGGAACTCCTTTATGGAAAAAACGACAGTGCTTTTTCCTAATCTAGAAAGCAAATATTCTTGGCAGTTGTGTAATCGCAGGGTTGCTTTAATCTTGCTACACACACACACACACACACACACACACACACACACACACACTTTCAAATCCCCCAATACTGCAAATATATTAGCACTTCTGATTCATTCTCGAAACCAAAGTAAATTTGGAATGCAATTCAAAATGCAATGAGACTTGAATGTGGCTTTGTGGTGAATGTTAACTGGAACTCACTTGAGCATAATCTCTGTGTATGTTGCATAATTTCAGCACAGTTTATTATGAACTGCAAGACATTCATCTCAGTGCAGGCTTTAGATCCCAATACTAGAGTAATCTCACTGGGGAATTTGTAAGTGTTAAAAAACTCTCTTTTAGGATAACCTGGCTGGGTTCAGACATTTTTGTCCAGCATTCATGTATGGATAGATTCCCATAGCTGATGTGCATGAAATGACACTTACCAGGCCATTGCAGGGAATGTGAGGCCTGTGTGCAACTTCCATTTCAGCCCTCCTGCTTTCAGTTGATTAAGGAACATGAGTTCCAGGTTTAGTGTTCCTTGACCAAAGGGAAGAGGGGAGGACAAGAATATAGGAGACTTGCACAGGCTTTATGTGTCCTATAATGGCCCAAGATGTTGCGTGTCCTTGGACTTGTGCCTTCCTATTATGGAGTGAGGGAGCAGATGGGCAAGGGCTGTAGTTCAGGGGTGGAGCATCTACTTTGCATGCAGAAGGTACCAGGTTCACCGGGTTCAATCCCTGGCATCTCCCAGTACGGCTGGGAATGTTCTCATATCTGAAATCCTGGAAAGCCGCTGTCCTTGGCAGAGCTACCAAAATCTAATCTGCATGTAAAATTTTGCGTAGTTTGAATTTTAGTTTTACTTGTAAGGGGGAAAATAGTTATACCATAATAAATTTGTCAGGCTTTATAGTACTACATAACTTTGTGTTTGCTACAAAACTGACCAACATAGCTTTCCCTTTGAAAATCAGTATCCGTTTATTTAATAAATGTTTTATCATATTTTACATTCTGTAAAGGAAAAGCACTGCTGTTCAACTGTGTCTTGTGGTGTGTGTGTTTGTCTCTCTCTGTGTGTGAGTGGTAGAAACTGAGATATGAAAGCTAGGAACTAAATGGACCTTGGGGACGTGGGTGGCGCTGTGGTCTAAACCACTGAGCCTCTTGGGCTTGCCAATCAGAAGGTTGGCTGTTCAAATCCCCATGACAGGGTGAGCTCTCATTGCTCTGTCCCAGCTCCTGCCAACCTAGCAGTTTGAAAGCAAGCCAAAAGTGCAAGTAGATAAATAAGTACCTCTCTGGCAGGAAGGTAAATGGCATTTCCATGCGCTGGTTTCAGTGTTTCATTGCGCCAGAAGTGGCTTAGTCATGCTGGCCACATGACCTGGAAAAAGTGTCTGTGGACAAACGCCGGCTCCCTCAGCCTGTAAAGCGAGATGGGTGCAGCAAACCCAGAGTCGTCTGTGACTCGACTTAACTGTCAGGGGTCCTTTACCTTTTTGAATGACACCTTAAACCTAGGTTATAGGCACAACAATGGAATGTCTAGGCGTGCTTTTTTATAAGAAGAATACAAAGCTGAAAATGAATGAACTACAGCTAAAATATTACGTTCGTTTTTATATGATCTTGTCCTTCCCCTGCCCCATAATATGGAGGGTCTCTCCTCCAGTCTTCAGAGAGTAGCTGGAAGTGGGAAGGCAGAAAAAGATCCTCCTTTCCTTCCACTCTGAAACCTTAGGTGCAGTACTGCACCCATTGCTCAGAAACTGCTCACACTAATGAAATTCCTTATCACAAAATGCACCTAGAACAATGCGAGTTTTGAACACTGGTGTGTGTGTGTGATTCTTTATGGAAGCACCTCCATTCTTCATTACCGTACTCTGGTGGCAAACTTCTACCTAACCATAGCTGTACTGTGCATATGAAACTCTTACTTCAAGTAAATGCCACTTTCCTTTAAAGATGCTGATAATTGGAAAGTTCCAGAGTTTTAGCCTCTCGACTAGTGTTTATCTGGGGGATAGAATGGCCCCCAATAATGCAGATGTTGGCCACCCCTGGTCTACTATGTAGACTTCCAATATATTGCACAATTGCTGCAATGCACACCATTAATATATTGTCAGTTGGGCACAACTGAAGTGGAGAAGGGCTGCTCAACTTAAAGAGATCTCTTAAGGAAACTTTCAGTGTGTGCATGTTCTCACTTGATGCGATTTTTCTTTTATTTCTCTCCTGCCTTTTTGCGATTGTATCCCTTCATGTGAATTGAAAGCTGCTTCACAACATTAGATGAAAATAGTCTGAAAGCTTCATGCATATTTACTTCACAGAAAGGGAAGATTCCCCCTCCCTCCACTGCTCCACTGCCAGCCATTTGTGTGTTGGCCCTGATTGTTTTTGATGATAAAGCCACTCTTCTTCTATGTACACTTTTTCCTAAATGAATTAGGGGGATAGCAGCAGCAGCAGCAGCAGCAACAACAAAATATTACTGGCTAATCAGAGGTTTACATTTATTGGTTCTCTCCACCCCACACCATCCCGCTGAGTTTTAAAACCTGTTTGGTGGGCATATTCAGTAATAGGGAATGTGCAGCTATTCAGAGCTTCTTGAAATAAGAATGTTGTTAAATGTTGGCTGTTACAATGGTGGCATCGGCAATATTAGGGATAGCTGATGCAAAAGTGGGTTTTAAAAAAACAATTGTCGTGTATTCTGTAAGCAGGCGGAGCTGCTCATACTGTAAAAGTGGTAACACATATGTGGGTGGGGCATATATGATAGCAATCTCTTCACCCAATACTTTATACATCTTCGTGTAATGTACTAGGAGTCCAAACACTCTTACAGTGGTAGTCTTTCTCTCTCCACCCTGTTGGTTTGCTAGATAAGGAAAATGCTGGTCTGTTCTCTGCTGCCCCACCAATGAAGCTGGCCACTATATAGCAGTGCAGCTGTAGCTTAGCAGTTTGCAAGCGACACAATAGGTCCAATACATATTCTTATAAAGCAGGGGTAGCCAAAGTGGTGACCTGAAGATTTTGTTGGACTTCAGCTCCCATCAGCTTCAGCTATGAGCAATGGTCCAGTAGGGCAGGAGTTACAGTCCAACAACAATCAGGTTGCCTATAACTGTGGTTCCCAATTGGTGGTCTGCAGACCTCAGGGTGTCCATGTAACCCACCTGGGGGGGGGGGCTGTGGCACCATTCAACAAAAACTACAATAGAGATATCAAAATTTTCAAAAGTAGGGAGTCCATGGCTTGGTTTTTGAAAAACGGAGTTTGCAGTACTTAACTAATTGGGAACCACTGGTCTATAATGTTTTGCATCTCTGTTTCCTTGGCTTTAAGCCAACTTAGGCTGTGGCACAGACTGAGATGCTCTAAATTCTGACTGACTGGACTGATGGCTTACTTGCTTCCTAACTCTGCTGCCAGCCTGATTGGTTCCTGCTTGCCGTCAGGTACCAGTTCCAACATCCTTGAAACATTTCCCCTTTAATGACTGTTTGGAAAGCAACTTCAGCATGCCTTTTATTTTGAGAGTATAGAATGGGTCATTACACTCTGGCTCGAACAATTTCAGTCATTTAATCTTTTTAAGCAGCTATTCATGTATAGCTTATTGTAAAGGTTTGAACCGTGCTTTTATCATGTCTCAAAGAGGTATTAATTTCTTAGACATTGGCCTTCTGTACTTAGTTGAATGGAATGGGTGTAATTCTGAGATGTATATATGCAAGTCTTGAAATAGTTAATATTAAAAGTTCATCCTTAATTATACACAGAAGACAGGTAAACTGAATCCTTTGCTGTAATATACCCTCTCTAGTGGCAGGAAAGTCTAGAATTTTGCATTAATGCCGATGTTGGAGTCTCGAAGCCTAAATTCTGCATAGAGTAGGCATATTTGCACAGTTGATGTTCACAATTTTATGCAGTGTTCCAAAAACCGGAGTCTCACTTCAGTACTGTGTAACAAATTATTTCCTACTTTAGGTTGTTGGTAACATCTAAAATGCGGTGGGAAAATTTGTTAAAACAGAATGTGTCCAATTGTCTGCATTTCCCAAAGTTGGAGGACTGAGCTGCCAGCATGTGACTGCTGTGTGTGAGCTTTATCATTCCTGCTAACTGACCCTTTTGCTAAAAGTTTAATAGGGGATAAATTCACATGTGAATTCATAATCCCCTCTGTTGTACCAGAGGGATTCTTTAACAAGCAGCAAGCAACAAAGAGCATCTTATATAGCTGGGTTCTCTTTTTGTTCTATTCCTCCCTTCTTTTCTTCATTTCTGTTTCCAGATTTAGTAGGCTAACTAGTTCTTGGGTGTATCTGTCATCACAATTTTATTTGCTCCTTAACCTAAGCAAACACATGCAGGATAGTCAGTGGCTTTTAAAATCATGTGGCTTTTAGAAGAGGCAATGTGCCAGGATTTAAATACTTTGCAGCAGTGAAACTTGCTTTCTTACAAATATTTGCTGTTTTCTTTTTGCATTGGTTAATGTGCACTTTTATTGTGTATTTTCCAATATTTGAGTTTTGTGGTGCTTTGTTTTGTTTTTAAATAGCAACTCTTTCTGCAAGCAGAATTTAGGAAATCCTCCAAAAATAACAAACTTAATATGTATTGTGCATTTCTAATCCTCATCACCACCGTTTTTTGGAAGTGGTTTGTAATTTACATAAAGGAAAATGAACCTGTTTCCCTTGTTTGAGTTTATTTGTACAGGCAACTCCCCATTTATGCAGGGGTTATATTCTGAGGCACCATGCATTTACTTGAATTCACATACTGTGTTTCTCCTAAAATAAGACACCGTCTTATATTTATTTTTCCTTTAAAAAAACCACACACTAAGACATCAGGGGATGTCTTATTTTTTTCCTCCTCCTCCTCCTGCCGCGGCCGGCATTGCTGCTGCGCCTATCACAATGTCTTATTTTCGGGGTATGGCTTATATTCCTTGAATGCTTAAAAATCCTGCTACGGCTTATTTTATGGCTACGTCTTATTTTCGGAGAAACAGGGTATATTGGGAACACTTATTGAAAAAGCCTGCAAACGCCCTCTAAGCTACTGGAAACTCTTTTTTAAAAAGCCCTTTAAAAATCAGCAGTCCTTACCACACAGGCAGGAATAGTGGCAGTGGTGGCACCCAGTCTTCGGTAGGGATATCTTGCAAAGGAACTATCTTGCAGCTATCTTGCAGCTGGCGCTTTTGTCTCTTTAGGTGGCCAGGGTATGCTTCAGAAGCTGCCTGGTCTGTGGATGCAGCTTCACCACTGGTGCCAATGTTCTTCAATCTGAAGCAATGTCTGAAATGGACCAATCAATTGGAGCTGGCTAGTTGAAGTGCTCATACAGCCTGAGAGCCTTCTTGCGCAGCAAGGTGCTGCTATCGATGAAGATACACTGGTGGTTCATGTCCTCTAGCCACAGATTCAGTGCTCATGTGTCTTATCCAGGGCCTCATCCTGCATCTGGCTGAGTACCTTGGTTAGTTGTAGATGTGCTTGCTGCCACTGATGCCCAGATTTTTTCCTCCTGTATCTTAATGGCATATATGCTGGACTCAATTCCTGCCAGACTTGTTTGCCACAGCTCACACGGCTATGCCTTCCTGTAAACAGTCCAGTTTCTCCTCCAGCATGGGCGCTACTCACTGCTTCTTGGGTTTGTCATCACCTTAGGAAGATGGTGATGCTGTGCGTTTAGGTGCCATCTAAAAAAAAAGGAATCACAAAAAATCACAAAAGCTCAGAAAACTCCTCCAGAAACTCCTCCAAAACCTCCTCCAAACTCTGCCAAAAACCCACCATATTCCACCACAATCGCTCCCCACAAACCTCCTTGCTCAAAAAGCAACTCTCCACAGGCCTCAAAGGTCGGTGCAAGGGCTCCTGGGATTGCACTTGCAAATGTTTGTGTAATTGCTAGGTGCTGTTTTTGTGCCATTTTCACACTCCTTTAAGGGGCGTTTTTGCCCCTTGTGCCACATTGCTCACTCCTGACTCCTCTTATCACTCAGTCTCACTCCTGTGTTGTCGCTCATTGTTCTGTCACACCTCTAAAAATACAGATGCAACTTGCATTTCCTGTTGTTGTTATACTCTCTTTGTCAATCATCTTCAGCTGTCTGTTCAGGACCTGCTACTGATTCATAGCCTGACCTAAGGTGGGTCACAACAGCAGAACCATCACTGGTAAAACATTAAGTGGGTCCCCAAATACATGTTTGGGCTAAAGATATGTTGCAAATCTTAGTACAGTGTTGCAGTGTTTTTGTAGCTGCTGCTGCTGCTGCTACTACTACAGACATCTGAAGGCAGCCCTGTTCAGGGAGGCTTTTAATGTTTAATAGATTATTGTGTTTTATTTTTCTGTTGGAAGCCGCCCAGAGTGGCTGGGGAAACCCAGCCAGATTGGCGGGGTATAAATAATAAATTATTATTATTATTATTACTATTACCACCACCACCACCACCACCACCACCATATAACCATCACTCCATGTTGTGAAGTTTAAGGTACTGGAGCAAGCAATGTGGAGAGGTGAACAAACTTCCTGCTCAGGAAGTCATGTAAGAAGTGGTTTGGAGAGCACCATCGATAAGCAGAAATAATACTGAGTTGTCTGATAGATGGGGAGAGTCAAGATTAATAATTCCAAAGTTCTCAGAGAGAGAGAGACCTATTTTAAGCAATCTAGCACATGAGTCTGGGCCTGCACAAGACACCTGGTAGGGTGGAGGAAAAATGGGTTTTTTCCTAAGGCGCAAATATTGGTAACGCAGGTTAGGATTAAAAGAGTTGTGTAAGTTTGTACAACGAGCTTGCTGGGTGGAATTTCTGAAATAAAATTGGTCCATAGTGTTTGGGTATTAGAGGTATTTATCATTGTGTGGTAATTGTTATAGTTATTGTACTGGATATGAATACCGTGGGTTATTTATGATAGCATAGTTTGTATGATAGCACCTTGGGAAGGGTGCTCTGTTTGTTCACTTTCTGATTGGAGATTGGTTTTTATGAATAATTTGTACAGATGGATCGTACTGATTAGTTGCTCACTCAGATGTTAATTATCATTGTAAACTTCTTTCTTTAATCTCTCTTTCGTCTCTCTGTGTATGTGTGTATATGCATGTACACACATGTATACCAGAAGTGGTTTGCCATGGAGTGGAGGGCTCTTCGAGGAAATCAAGACCAAAAAATCATTGTAGTCGTATCTTTTTCATTAGGTTTATACCTAGCTCTTGCTTCAAAGAGTTCAGAACAGGCTCCATGTAATTCTCAGAAGCTCTCCTGTCCAGATAGCTTACAAGACCTGTACTGCTCAGCTTTAGCCATAGACTCTCTCTGCAGAGTTGAGCCTTAAGTTCTCATCTCTAAGGGTAACAGCAATTAATTATAGTTAATTACTTCTCCCTTTTCATTACTTGTGGTGCACAAAATTTTTGCTTGCATAAATTGATGGTGAAGGGAGGGCCAAGTTAGTACCTTGCAGGCTGTTTGTATGGGAGGGCTTATAGTTCCTTCAAGTTCCACAATCCTATGGCTGCATCTTCTGAGCAACTGATAGAATACAGGGAGCATTTCACAAATGCGCATGAAGTAACATGGGATTTATGTTATCTAAAACTTCTTAGACCGCCTTTATGACCCAGAGGGATGTCCGCAGCAGTTCGCAATAAACCAATAACCATAAAACCACAATAACACCACAAGTAAAAACATCATAAAACTGTAAGGCAATAAAACCACCAGACGCAAGACCAGTTGGTTGACCTCCAAAGACTGTAAGAATTAGGTAGCCTTCCCAAACTATGGAGCATGTACAGGGCCGGCTCATCGTATACCCCCGGTGGCGCAGGGCACCATGGCGCCGCCCCGCCAGGAGGGCGCCGCGAGCTGCGCCCGCCCGCTGGCCGGCCGGTCCACTGGCCCGCTGCGCAGCTGCGCGCGGCGCCCACCTGCCCACCGCGCTGGGAAACGGGGCAGGAGGGCGCAGGAGAGACTGTGCTGTGTCTGCCCGCCCGCCGCGCAGCAGCGCCGCGCCCACCCGCCCACCGCGTTGGGAAACGGGGCGGAAGGGCGCCGGAGAGATCCGGCGCACCATGGCGACAGGGGCGCTTAAGACGGCGCTGAGCATGTATGTCCAGCTTTTCAGTCTGGATTGGGAAGTGAGTAGTTCTGGTTTTGAAGACATACTGCGTGTTGCCCTGACAATTGACCTCTTCAACTGTGCCTGCAGATCTTGTTGAGAATGGAGGGAACATATGGAGCAATGGTTTTCAAACTTTTTGCCTTCAGGGAACACAGTCCATTTTGACTTGTATTCTGTGGACACTTACCTACTGCAAATTATTGTGGGGAATGTTCATTAGTGCACACTCATTTCACATGGGACACAGGCCATGGTATTTTGGCCTTATTTCCCTATCTGAATTGATGTGATGTTATACAATATGCACAGTCTCACAGAATACCTTGTGAGGGTGCACATGGCAGGAGTAAATTGGTTATGGTGGGCAATGTCTCCCTTTTAGGAAAGCTTGCCTGCTATTGCAGTTCTTCTCATTAAGCTTCCAAGGTTTGTTTGAACACAGCTTTAAAACCTCATATGGGAGAAGGTGATCATCAAAGAGGTCTGCAGACAGCTGCTACATCAAGACAAACGGGGCATGAGACCTTCCACACGTCTTTTTTGGCAATCACTCGTAGCCGAGTAAGATTGTCTTCCATAAACATGGTTTTAACAATGAGTCCGCAAGTGACTGTTGAGGCCAATTCTGGATCCACACGCCCTTCCACAGTGGGGAAATTGGTTTCTGGGTGGGAGTTGATCACAGTGTGGATTTGGCAAGTGTGCCTTCCTCTTAGCACGTTCCACACATAGTGGGTCTCTAGCCCTCTCCCTTCCTGTCAATGTTGTATACCTTTCAGTGATAGTGTGTGAAACTGTCTAGCCAATCTGTTCTTAAAACATATTATAGGAAGATTGTGGCACAGTCTTTTAGATGGGGTGGTTTAGTGCTGCTTAGGTTAATGGACTTTGGAGTTCAGCTTCTGTAGTCTCCAAGTACTTACTAAGCACTAGAAAACACATGGAAAACATGCTGTTATCTTGTGACATCAGAGAAACTAAGCCAAAAGCAGCCAGACTGGTCATGGCTCTCCTACTAACTTAAGCCTACATTAGAGTACTTTAGAGTAGATCTGCCAGTGGCATTTAAGAGATGAGACAAGCAGAGTGAAGGAAAGAGTGCAGAAAAAAGAAATTAAAGTGAGGAAGAAGGAATAGGACTCTTGAGAGGCTAGTCTGATGACAGTTGAGGTTCAGTGTACTGTACTGATGGAGAAGTTTGTTGTGGTTATGATTGGCCTGCTGTCTTCTGTCTAAAATGTTAGACTTTATGTTATATTTTATTTTTTAAAATACACAAATGCACACAGGCAGGAGCCTCATGGGTTTAAGAGTCACCTCCTAGTTTGCAACTACCTAATGCATAAAACCACAATAATACCATATTCTTTGGGGATTCTTCTACCATTTGTCAAACTGCTAAAGGACAAATGCCATTGCAATGTGTTCAATGATTACCTATTTCCATAGTTCAGAAAGTACTTATAGCGTGTGTTGGTCTATTGGCAATGTGGAAAAGTGTGAGGTTTGGTCAGGGATATGACTCCCAAATCTTTTTAGTCAACAGGTTTGGATAACTGGTTTAGACACCAGAATTGGACTAACTCGAGGCACCTATTGACTGTGTCTATGCCATATGCTGTCCAACTTGCAAGAACAGTGATGTGTGTAATGTATGCCTTCCAATGCACAAGATATACATGGTAAATCTGTTCTTTGGAAATATACCAGTATGACTACATAATACAAGATGCGTATCCATTCATCCTTTCCGTATTGTAGAGGATGCTGGGGCATACCTCTCAAGTTGCATATGATGCCAGAATAAACACTTCATTTGAGAAGTGTACCTCACCTTCCTCTGGGACATGCAGGACTGTACCTCTTTACTTGCAGTATTTGTTGCAAGATGTGTGCCCCAGCAAAACTTTGGACTGGGAACTGCAGTTGCACAAGGTGGCAAAAGGGCCAGAATCAACCCTACTCTGCCTTGCCTCCATGGGGAAGAGGTCCGGGAAGCAAGATAGGGACCGTGTGATAAAACTGAAAAATTGGATGTGAAGGAGGGAATGACATGAGAAGTGTGAGAGGAGGTTTATCTCCTCCAACTTTTCCTTTGTGCCAGAGGACTGGGAGGGGAAGGGTTGGTGAAGACCACAAATAATTGTTGACCTCTGATTGCTGCCAAAGTCTGTGGACAGCTGGTGACTAGGAAGCTTGAGGGCACAGGGCAGTTGACCAGAGGGGCCAGTGAATAATGTATAAGCTCTTGGTTTAATATTGACTTGCACTACTCAGTCCGATCTTTGGCTAGAAAGTTTTTCTAGCACAAATTAACTGTCATATGATTGCTGCTTGATTCTCTGTTCTACCTATTGATGGCTGTTTTTTGTTGTGTCAAGATTCAGTTTGCTGGCTTGGCTTGTGTAGTTATTTTTATGGGTTTTTTAAAATGTATTTTTCTTACTCCTTCCATGTCGGAAGCTATTGAATTATGAATATCTTCTCTTCCCGATTAAATTCTCCTGAGTCTGTAAATTTTGCTTTAATGCCAAGTGTAATGTTAATGTTTGCTCAGTAATAGGAAATTATTACCATTCCTACCTGACTTAAAGGAGTTTCCTTGGCCCTTTTGATGCAAGTCCTTAGTTCTCAGAAGAGGCAAATTATGTGTCCCCCCTTCCCCCAACCCTCCATTAGCAATCATTCTGTTGCACGCAGCATGTGATAAATCAACTGGAGGAGCTTTAGAGTTGCCACAACATGACATTACCTATCAGCTTGTCAAGCCTGTGTAGGCTCTGAGCCTTTTAGGCTGTATATTTCTTCAAAGTCTAGCGCCAGTTACTTAGTCAGCTCTAACTAATTTCAGAGTGGAAGGGAAACTTTACTGGAGTGCTGTTTGGGATCTGCTTTTTAATCCGGGTCTGTTTAATGTTTGCCTCCTGACATTCTAGGCCAGACATCATTTTAATGGTATGTGTGGTGATAAAGCCAATAAGCTGTCAAGATGATTGATAATCTAAGCATTATAGCAATATGACTTTCCTGTTCTCCTCTGTGCTTTAGATGATGGTTTCCAAATTGAATTCTTATAGTGTGCTGCTATATGTGCGTGCTCGTTGGATATTCTCTAAACACAGGGTTTGAAGAGGGAGGTGCTGTTTGGTTTTGTGAGATTTTAGATCTGTGCCTCTCCTTGGATAAAATAGAGCTTTTAATTTAAGACATTTCCAAAGGGAGAAGGGTCATTGTTTAGTCTTTATGCACATGAATATATGTTGCATTTGCTGCCACTTCCTTCCTCCCACGCTCACCTCAGATTTAATACGGACTTCGGAATCCCATGTGGCAGATATGCATTATGAACAGAGTAATTGGAAGCATGGATTTGGAGTTTTAAGAATGACTGGAGCAGGTACATATCCCCCCCCTTCCCCACAAAAAAGTTAAGAAAAAGTAAAATAGAAGCATAGATTCATTTTATTAGAGTGAAGGGATGACTTACAAAGGATTTGTTGTTTTGCCATTACTGTATAAGAAAGATGGTTTTATTGGTTTGTGTTGCACTGCATGCATTTCCACTTTATTTATATATTTTGAAAAAAATCATTTGTATGTCTCCTTTCAGTTCAAAAGAAGGACCAAGGCAGTTCACAAGACAATTGGATAATAACAAAATACATCAATAAACACCTTAACGCCAGGAGCCAGTATATTGAAATGCCCATGTATTTTGATCTGTTTTTAATAGGCAGCAAAATAACTTCATAGTTGATGCCTGACTGATATCCAAGAGGTAATAGTTCCACAGGGTCCCAACATGGAGAAAGCCCTCCTCTGCAGTACTGTTAGATGACCATATTTAATAGAGTAGATGCAGTAATCTATACAAGAGAAGGCATAACTTGAGTAACTTGGTCCTAAGCTGTTTGGGCCTGATGGGCCAATTCTTAAACCTGGCTTGGTAGCTAACTGGCATGTAGTCAGGGCCGTCTTAAGTGCCCCTGGCGCCGTGGAGCGACGGATCCCTCTGGCGCCCCCCGTTTCCCAGCGCAGTGGGCGGGCGGGCGCAGCTGCGTGTCGAACCTGCGGACCGGCCGGCCAGCGGGCGGGCGCAGCTCGCGGCGCCCTCCTGGCGGGTCGGTGTCGTGGTGCCCTGCGCCACCGGGGGTCTACCTAGAGCCGGCCCTGCATGTAGTTAATCTCTTTCTGCATAGTTGTTACATGTGTGTGGTAGGAACCAAACTGAGCAAGCTATCTGCCACATTTTGTACCAGCTGCAGCTTCTGAAATAGCCTTAAGGACTGTCTACATAAAGCTTGTTATGATAGCCCAGTTTTGAGTTTACCCAGGGCTTTTTTTCAGCTGGAACTCACTGGAACTCCATTTCGGCACCTCTCAGGTGGGCACCATTGCCATTATAGGAGAACAGGGAGTTCCAACACCTCTTTTTCTAGAAAAATAGCACTGAGTTTACCAAAGTACAGATTACAACAGCTAAGCTATCCTTGTCCAGGAAAGGTAATAATTGATTATACCAGCCATAGGGTAATAGCCAGCCCTCTGGCAAATAAATTGGTGGCAGAGAAAGGAAGTACAGTGGTACCTCGGGTTGCAGACCCGATTTGTTCTGGGGTGCCGTTTGCACCCCGAAAAGTCCGCAATCCGAGTGGCGCTTTCGCGCATGCACAAAAGCATGATAGAGCGCTTCTGCGCAATGCGTGAAGCACGCAGAATGCTTCTGTGCATGTGCGCGCAGCAAAACCCAGAGGTAAACACTTCCGGGTCCACCGCATTCGTATCATGAAAAAACGCAACCTGCAGGGGATGCAACATGAGGTATGACTGTAGATAGAGAGTGAGTAAAGAGGCTTTCTAGAATGTGTCAGCTAGCTGAGGCTCTAAATGCTGATGAATGATCATCAGCCTGAAGGGGCCTATGTTCATATAAACATATTCACATGACCCCCTTTCAAACTGATGCTGAACATGCAATGGCCAGGGGCATGTCTGGTGCCCTTGTCTAGAGGCAGGGCTAGCCAGTGCTGACTCTTCATATGTTGGGCACCAACCAGTGCCAAATGATGGAAGGGTCTCAATTTTAACTGCAGTTTGCCAGTTAGGTAGACTAGGCAGACATTTGCAAAGCCCAGAATGAATATGTTGAGAAAGAGAAAAAAATCAAGATTGTGTTTACTGGATGCACCTCCAACAGACTTGCACTTAAGGCCCTGTTTGCACAGGGCATTGCATGCTATTTCTAAAAATGGAGGGTACATATTGCCATTCACCTCTCCGGGGGCTTTATCAACCCTGCTTGGACATGCCAGGGCTTGAACCTGGAACGTTCTGCATGGAAAACATGTGCTCTAACGCTGAGCTATGACTCACCCCCTCTCTCACCTTGGAGGATGATTGCAACAAATTGAATAGCATAACTGTAGACATAATGATAATGTCTACCCCTGGTGTGCATGATTTTATAAATAAGGACATATCTGCTGCATAAGGCCCATAGTGTGTGGGAGGAACATTAATCCTTTGCGTTGCCATGAACCTGATCTGAATCAGCTGCAACAAGAAACCTTATACTGCTGCCAGTGGCTTTGGTAAAGCAAGAATATCTCGATATTCTAAAATGTTCAGTGTTACCCCGTCTCTGCCAATGCTTTTTGAATAATATTGTTTGGAAACTTTCAATACTATTGCTGAGAAGGAAATCTGCATTTAATCTATATGTGGCTTGTATATGACTTCAGTCTGTGTTGGCTGAAACCTCACCCAAGCCAGGAAGTCAAGCTTGTGGGGAAAAAACACAAGAACAACTTTGTTGCAGATGATGGAGCACTACTGGGACATAATCAAGGCTGAAATTTAGTGAATCATGGATAACTTTTTTTTTTAAAAAAAAATCAAGGTCAAAAACATATGGTTTAACTACCAGTATAAAGGACACTCAAATAATATATCAGCTTCTGCCAAGGGATCCCACAGCCCACTAGTTAAATTGTTGATGATACAGTTTTGGTTGCTGCTAATGCATGTCTTTGGCAGCACTGTGGCTCCCTTGCTCTCATACTTCCAATGAGCCCTTTCCACATTGACCTGTCTGCCAGTAAACTATTACACAAGGCATCTGCCACAGAACTTGTATCTATTGCAGAGTACTCTGGTGCAGAGTGTTCCATGGCGCACTTACAGTTCACAGGGTTTGTTGGTCAGGCCTATTTCACCTCACTGTGTTTTGCCTTGAGTGAATTGAGACTGAACCACAGAGCACATTTAGTGTTCACCTGTAGCTGTGCTGTGCAGGGAAGAGTGGACGAGCTGTTTCTTCAGAAGATTATCTGCCATTATTATTAGCCTTATTGAAGAACCCCTCAAGAGTTTTGAAGGCACACCAATACACATTCTGGTAAAAAAAAAGATTGTCTCAGATGAAGAGAAAATGTTTGGAATAGGCAAAGTCAGTGATACAGGACAATTCTTGCAATGAAAATGGTGTAGTGAGAGAACTCAAAATTATCAGCAAACTTTAATGGAAGATTTTTGTACCTGTATGTTTGCTTACATTCATGTGAATTATGGCATCTACTCTTGCTGTGCTGTAGCAAGGAGTGTTCATCTTGGTTACTTGAGATGAAATGTGGATATCATCTGCCCCTTAATGCTGGTAAAAAGGTAAAGGTAAAGGGACCCCTGACCATTAGGTCCAGTCGTGACCAACTCTGGGGTTGCGGCGCTCATCTCTCTTTATTGGCCGAGGAAGCCAGCATATAGCTTCTGGTTCATGTGGCCAGCATGATTAAGCCGCTTCTGGCGAACCAGAGCAGCACACGTAAACACCGTTTACCTTCCTGCTGGTAAATGTCACTTTGACATGCTTTTGAACTGCTAGGTTGGCAGGAGCAGGGACCAAGCAACGGGAGCTCACCCTGTTGTGGGGATTTGAACCGCCGACCTTTTGATTGGCAAGCCCTAGGCTCTGTGGTTTAACCCACAGCGCCACCCGCGTCCTACCTAATACAGGTAGGAAAACAAGAAAGGCAAAAGAATTAGGCTCAGGTGGGGCCATAATGCTATTTTGTGTATACATTCAGGCTTTAATTGAATTGTCACTGTCTGTACTTTTTGCATTTCATTTCTCTCAGACCTCACTGCTTATAATCTGTGTGTGTGTTATATGCAGTGGAGGATAACATCTTGTGCATATGATGAAGTCTACTGTAGTCAATAAAAGTTTGTTAGTCTTTAAGGTACTGCAAGACTCTTTATCATTTGGTTATTGCTTTGAATCTGTTCACATTACAAATATCTGAGTTTACCTGTTTGTGTAGAAAAGTATTTATTTTAAGATGCTGCAACTCTTTAGTTTTGTTGCAAAGCAAACATAGCTAACCCCCTGTAAAATGTTATTCAAAATATCTACAATGTGAACCACTAATGCCTCTGTTTTCTGAGGAGGAAGACAGGGTCATTTTTCCTGCAGTCCTATACTGGTTTAGAGTTTGGTGCTAGCTAGATTTCATCCAGCCGAACTGTGAAACTAGGGAACTTTTCAAGTAAATACTGACCTGTCCATCTTTTATGCTCATGCTGTAGGTAGCATCTAACATTAGTCATATTCAGAGTTGACCCACAGAAATCAATTGACTTAATTTAGGTCCATTAATTTCAGTGGGTCTGTTCTGAGTATGAGATAATAGATTTTGAGTGGATAATGTCCAGCTATACTCCCATCATTTGCATTTCTCTTATGAAGGAGGAGCTGTAATCTTAGCATGCCTTGTCCTCACGCTCTTTGAGGGGAAAAAAGTGACTAGAGACAAACGAGGAAGAGGTAGTGGTAAATCAGGCTTTAAAGAAAGGAGCGAGAACCGCTTTAAGTGCAAAAGTTCTTTGTGTGTACTTGCACACACATGGGCAACTGCTGCTTCCAGCCACACAGTATATTTTAATTCAGACTGCCTGTGAAATAGTTAGGCAGCCCTTGGGTTTTGCTTTGTTTTGTTGTAGGTAAAATGGTAAGTGCTCAGCTGTGTAGTTAGTGATGACTGTGCAGAATTGGGTATGGTCTATTTGCAGCTAATAGCTTCCCTTCATTGAGTCAATTTGTACTGTGTTTTTCCCCCTTTAGCTGACAAGAGATATAGCTTAGTGTAGACTATTGCTTCAACCATTTTGCCCCAGGAAAAGCATTAGTAATTTATAAATAAAATAGGAGAAGTCAAATATAGGTTTATTGACAACAAAGGCACTATTAATGTTAGGCAAGCAGTTTGTAGTAGAATTAGGTTTACCTACTGATTTATGAACTGTTCTTTCCCCCACCCAAATCAAGTCACTTGTGCATTTAGTAACTACTAGTCCAGCTGTACAGGGCTTGGTAGGTTTAGGTTCTATGAGGAATTGTTTGCATCTTGGCCTCCTAACGGCACAAGCCATAGAGTGCTACTTCTGTGAACCTCTCTTTACTTCAGTGATGTATATACAGGAAATAATAATAATAATAATAATAATAATAATAATAATAATAATAATAATAATACACCACCCATCTGACTGGGTTGCCCCAGCCACTCTAAAATGTTCAGCCACACTAAAATGAAAAGTTGTACAAAAGTTGCACTATTCCACTTGTGCCCTGCATTGACATGCTTCCATCTTCATGCAAAGCTATGCTTCCAAAAATAAAATAAAAATCTGAGTGCTTTACATATCTGGAGTAATATGTGGAAAATGTACTTTTCTCCATTTGCTGCTGTTGTTAAACAAAATTTGGCAGGTTTTGGTAGTGAAAACAAATTGTTAGCATATCTGTGACTTTTAAGGGATTTCTCCATAAAAAAAAGCCCCCTTCCCTGGTTTTCTTCCTCATTGGGCTGCTTTGTGGGTTTCTCTTTCCTTTTTTTCTTTCAGTTTTAAATAAAGTATTTTTGTAGTTCTGCAAACCTGGGATTCTCCCCTGCATGTTTATATGACCTCCTTGTTTGTAGTAGTGCTGTTTTGGCTACATGACGATTTCTCACCTCTGAAAAATCCCTAGTAGAAAGAAATTAGATTAATCAAGCACAGTTTCTATTTAATGTGTGTGTGTCCACACGCATGTGCAATGTACTGGAGTTCCCATATGGCAAAGCATATTGGAATTTTTAAAGGAAGTTCCTTTTAGCTACAATGTTAGTCATGTGAGAAAAGCACCCAGTTTTTTTGTACCAAATCAAGCCACATTTTTTACTTCACTGACCTGCTTTCTATTTGCCTAGATTTATTTCCTCTCCTCTCCCCAAAAGCTCCAAAAAACTATTATAAGCATCTGCCATTTTGACAACTCTGCTTATTTACAAATGTTTTTACCCATGAACTGTCTTAGCAGAATTTGTCCCTTAACATGCATTGGCAGACAAAATCTGTCTTTCTTTCTGAAACTATCTATGCAACAGGGCATGTGTCAACTTTATATTAAAAACAAATCCCATTCCCATCATAAATTCAGAGTTTTTTGTGCTAGTCAAAATAATATTTCAGTAGAGCATGAAACTGGGTGACAGTGCCTTGGAATGGTTCTACTTTATAGAACCATGTGGAAAGTTTTTTTGTGTTTTATGTAAATAGAGATTGATGGAACATTTTACACAGAGTGCCGGTTTTTTGACAAAAAGTATTGATGGCTGCTTTCAGCAAGTGTTACTTGAGATGACAGAATATTGCATTTTAAGATGAATTACACAAGAAACTCCCTGCTTCGGAATGTCATGCATTTTGCTTCATCTGTTTTTTGTTTTGTTTTGCAGGAATGACTAAAATCCATGAATATCTGCAGAATTATCTGTCATTCTTGAGCAAAATATAGCTCAGGGATGGCCAATGTACCAAGAGTCCACTAACCATATTTGTATTGCCAGCGGTACAGGGCACACAGCCACTGTGATTTCTTTGTCACCAGAAATTAATTTGCACATAACCCTTGCAGGTTCTTAGCCATCAACGGGCAACACTACTCTTGCTACGCTTCCTCCTCCTCAAAGGCAGTTGCATTTTTATTTTTATTTGGCTTGGAAGTTGTCACAGTGGCCGGAGCGGGCTACTTCAGAGCATTTTATTCTTTTATTGGTGCTGCGTATTTACAGTGCTGAAGTCATTGCTATTTACACGGAGCTATGTGTTCAGTCGGGTTCAGAACCTCCGAATGGCTTTTGGCGCGTCTTTCTCCAGCACAAAAGCCTTGGTAGACCCATCCTCTTTCCTCTCCTCTTTCTGCGCAATTCCGGAGTTGGGGGGATGGGTCTCCCCCCCCCTTATTTGCCCCTTCCTGTCCCACCTGGGACCCTGGCTCCGCTACCTTGCCTGAGCCTCGGACACGACTTCCTGCTTCCCCACTGGAATCGGAACTCTCTCTGCTTTCCCCTGTGCTCGGGGATGGGCTTGAACTCAGGAGGGGAGGGACTTCGCGATATCCCCTGTCCCTCACATCCACCCCCCTTCCAAGCTCCCCTTCTCCCCTCCCCAGGTCCCCCCCCGGGTGTCGGTGACGACTGGAAGCCTAAGAACTCAGTACTTTCCGAGCCCGTTGGTGTGAACACCTCCCCCCAGTCCTGCGAGCCCCCCCTTCCGCCTGGGAGGACTGGAATCCCAAAAAGTCCGTGGCGTCAGAGCTGGTGCGGGTAAAATGTGCTGCCAGTCTGCTTCTTCCTCTGACTGAGTGGATCTCGGCGACGCCCATACTTCTTCCTCTGGTTCCTCAAACTCCGCTTCCCATCCCCATGGTGAACTGCTCTCCAGTACTTCCTCCCTCTCCCCCTCCCCCTCCCTTTCCATGTGCCAGGGCTTGGGTCTGTGGGGAAAGAGGGCGTGAAATTCTTCCACCAAGAATTCCTCCTGTATCTGAGAGGCTGGGACCCACTCATTTTGGGATGGCGGGGCGTCCTCCCATGCCATGAGGTACTCCAGGCCCCCCACCCCTCTCCGTGAATCCAGGATGGCCGTGGCCTCATTGAGTTGCTCCCTGCCTTCCCTCCCCCCCTCCCTCGGGGGTTTGGTCGCTGTCTCGGAGCCTGCTGCTTGCCCTGTACGGCGACAGCAGCGATCTATGAAACACTGGATGCACCCTCATGTCCTCTGGTAGTGCCAATCTGAAGGCCACCGGATTGACCTGTTGCGTGACCGTGAAGGGGCCCAGCCGTCTGGGCGCCAGCTTTTTGCACCTCCCTCTAATGGGAAGGCCCTCCGAGGACAACCAAACCTTGTCCCCCACCCTGATGACCTCCCCTTGTCGCCTGTGGCGATCTGCTCCCTTCTTGTACACTTCCTTGGCCCTCTCCAAGTGTTCTCTGAGCTGCTGGTGCACCGTCTCCAGTTCCTCTGCCCAATCCTCTGCCCGTGGGCCCTCCTCCTCCTCCTCCCCCTCCCTCTCCGGGAAAGATCTGAGGTCGCGCCCATAATTGGCCTTAAAGGGCGACACCCCTGTGGAGACGTGCACTGCATTATTGTAGGCAAATTCCGCCAGTGGCAGGCGATCCACCCAGTCCGTTTGTCTCTGGCTGACGTAGCATCTCAGGTACTGCTGCAGAATGGCGTTGACCCTCTCCGCCTGTCCGTTAGTCTGCGGGTGTCTAGCCGTCAATAAGCTGACCTCCACCTGCAGGAGGTTCATGAGCCGCCTCCAGAACCTGGAAACAAATTGGCGGCCACGATCCGAAATAACCCTTAAAGGTAATCCATGCAGTCTGAAGACGTGGTCAACAAACAGTTTGGCTGTCTCTTCTGCAGAGACCGCCCTGGCACACGGTATAAAGTGGCACATTTTGGACATAAGGTCCACCACCACCAACACTGCGGTCTTGCCCCTGGACGCAGGCAGGTCCGTGATGAAGTCCATGGACACCACTTCCCACGGCCTGTGTGGTGTGGCTAAGGGCTCCAGCAATCCTGCTGGCGCTGCTCTGACTACCTTTGCCCGCTGGCAGGTGTCACAGCCCCGTACATAGTCTCTAACATCTTCCCGCACCCCTGGCCACCAGAAGTGTCTCATGACTAGGTGAGCGGTTTTGTCCCTTCCAAAATGACCCGCCGTCGGGTTGCCGTGCATCTGCTTGAGGATCTTACGTCTAAGCTGGGTGGTGGGCAGGTACAGTGCCCCCTTGTGGAAAAGCAGCCCCCTGCGTTCTGCAAAGTCTTTTGCCTGCTCCCTCCCCCCTCTCAGTTCTCTGAAGATGCGGGTGGCCAACTCATCTGCTGCCGTCAGTGCTGTGAGTTCTGCCTCGCTCACCACTGCTGCTCCTCAGGACCATGCTGATGGGGGGAAAATGTGCCTGGGTGCTGGTGGCAACTCCTGCTCCATGTACTCTGGTTTGCGGGAGAGGGCATCCGCCCTGACATTCTGCTCCCCCGGTATGTAGTGGATGGAGAAGTTGAAGTTCGAGAAGAACTCTGCCCACCGTATCTGCCGCTGGTTGAGCACCCTGGCTGTTCTCCAGAACTCCAGGTTCTTGTGGTCTGTGCACACCTGGATGGGGTGCTTGGCGCCCACCAGGAAGTGTCGCCAGTGCTGGAAAGCAGCGTGGATCGCAAGAAGTTCCCTATCAAACACCGTGTAGTTGCGTTCTGGCTGGGTCAGCTTCCTGGAGAAGAAGGCACAAGGTCTCCACTCTCTGTTGGCGTCCAGTTGCAACAGGATCGCTCCCAAAGCCCTGTCTGAAGCATCGGTCTCAACGCGTAGGGGCGCATCCTGCACCACGTGGAACAGGTTTTGGTCTGAAGCGAACACCCGCTTGAGGCTTTCGAACGCTGCTTGCGCCTCTGGTGTCCACCTGAACTTCTGCTTGCCTCTCAGGCAGTCCGTGATGGGAGCCGTAACCCGTGAGAAGTTCTTGATGAATTTCCTGTAGAAGTTGGCGAAGCCTAGGAGGCGTTGGGCATCTTTGCGCGTCCTGGGGCTGTGCCAGTCCAGGATGGCCTGTACCTTGTCCTTGTCCATCGCCAGACCCTTGTTGGACAGCTTGTAGCCCAGGAAGTCTACTTCCCTGGTGTGAAACTTGCACTTCTCCAGCTTCACATACAGGTGGTTCTCCTTCAGGCGCTGCAACACCTCCCTGACATCCTTCACATGTTGCACTGGGTCGTTGGAATAGATAAGGATGTCATCCAGGAAGACCAAGCAGTTCTTGAAGAGGAGGGACCCCAGGACGTGGTGCATGAAGGCCTGGAAGCATGCTGAGCCCCCTTGCAACCCGAAGGGCATCACCAGATATTCAAAAGAGCCCAGGGGCGTGAACATCGTGGTTTTCCACTCATCGCCTTCCCGGATTCTGATCAAGTTGTACGCCCCCCTCAGGTCTAGCTTGGTGAAAATCTTGCCCCTGCGTGCCGCTGTCAGGAGATCGTCCACTCTGGGCATGGGGAAAGCCACTGGCTCTGTCACTGAATTCAGTTGTCTAAAATCCACCACAAGACGGCGCTGTTGCGTGTCTTTCTTGTCCACCCAGAAGACCGGGCTGCCCCCTGCTGCCTTGCTTTCTCTGATGAACCCCCGTTTGAGGTTCTTGTCTATAAACGCACGCAGATCCTCCAGTTCCTGATCTGACATGGCGTACAGCTTGGCTGGGGGTATCGTTGCCCCTGGCACCAGGTTGATCTGGCAGTCAAAAGACCTGTGTGGGGGTAGGTGGTCGGACTCCGCTTCGCTGAAGACCTCCTGCAGGTCCCAGTACGGTTTGGGTATCGCCTCACCCCCTTTGACGTGCATGGTGGCCACCGTGGCTATTGGAGGCCCCTCCCCTGGTTGGTGCTGCATGCAATGTTCCAGACAAAAGTCCGACCCAAACGTGATGCATCTCTGGTGCCAACTGATGGAGGGGTCGTGGCGCGCCAGCCAGCTCATGCCCAAGACGATGGGGGGGGGGTCTGAGATGGTGGTGACGTTAAATGCCAGTGTCTCTGAGTGCCTTCCCACCGTCATTCTCATGGGGGGGGGGTTTGATGAGTGATGGCCCCTCCCAGCAACTCCCTGCCGTCAATGGTGGCTACATGCAGGGGAAAGTCCAGCTGCAGAAGCTGGATCTGGTGCTCTTCTGCAAAGTTTCTCGAGAAGAAGTTGGCTGATGCACCACTGTCAATTAAGGCGAGGACCGTAAGGGGATAGCCATTTGGGAGCGTTAGCGTCACTTCTAAAACCACTCCTGCTCTGGGAGGGGTGGGCTGACTCTGCTCCGCGCTGTGCGGGTGGGAGGGCTGGGGCTGTTGTCTGCTGACTGCGCCTGGCTGCTGCCCCTTGTCTCCTGCAACCAGGCTTTCCCGTTTCCCTGCTGTGGTGCTGCGTCAGTGGGGGATGGCACAACTGTTCCCGCCTTTCCTTGCCACTCTCTGCGATGTGGGCAGTCCCTGACGAGATGCTGGGGGGAGTTGCAGAGAAAGCAATTCCCGCCCCTTCCCTCCTTGCGTCTTGTCGCCGCTGGGGTTTGAAAAGCCCCCCCGCGCGCGCTATCAATTTGCATGGGTTCCTGGTCCTGGCTGGCCCCAGGCGTGGCTTGGAAGGGTTGTTGGGGGAGTGGCTTCTCCTGCGACCGTGGGAACCAAGCCCGCTTTGCGCGCGTTGCTTGCTTGTCGTTCCACCGGGATTCCTGTCTCACCCCCACCGCCAGAGCCGCTTTGCTCAGCTGATCCATATTACTGGGCTTTGGACCTCTCGAGAGCTCATCTTTCACATCCTCATTCAACCCCAGGTAGAACGCCGCTTCCATGGGAGGCGAGTGCAGTTCCCACCCCAGTCTGTGCACTAGCATGGTGAATCTCGCCCAATATTCGCGAACGGTCATTGTTCTTTGCCTTAAATTATGCAGTTCCTCCTTGGTCTGGTCCATAGGGCTATCGGACGCATACATAGTTTTCAAAGCCTCTAGAAATAGTTTGACGTTCTTCATGCAAGGATTTTTTGTCGCGATTAACGGTCTTAGCCACTCCCTGGCTGCCCCTGTAAGGTGTTCCACAATAAACGCTACCCTGTGCTCATCATCAGGGAACTCATCATGGTGCAGCTCAAGAGCATACACTATCTCAGTCTCAAAGCCATGATATTCCCTCGGGTCTCCATTGAACTTGCTTACTAGGGTCCCCGCTCTCCTTCCTGGCAGCACTTGGAGTTGGGGGGCTCCTCCCGCCTTGTTTTTCTCAGCATCCAACTTGTTTTGGAGCTCTACCGCCACCGCCCTTAATTGCTGCTCTTTTTCCTGAAGCGCTCTCACCTGTTCCGCAAGTTGTAGCCGGTCCTCCTGGACCTTCTTGGTTTCTTCTTTAGCTGCCTTTAATTCCCCCTGTGCCTGCAGCGCCAGTTGCTGCAGGTCCTGTTGGGCTTTCTCCGCGATCTGCCGCCATTTCTCCGCCTCGGACGCACTCATCCCGGCAACTCCAAAGTAGCCCAAAAAAAGATTCGGAGGTTGCTGTCACAGTGGCCGGAGCGGGCTACTTCAGAGTAACGACTCTACACAGCTCTGCATTTTATTCTTTTATTGGTGCTGCGTATTTACAGTGCTGAAGTCATTGCTATTTACACGGAGCTATGTGTTCAGTCGGGTTCAGAACCTCCGAATGGCTTTTGGCGCGTCTTTCTCCAGCACAAAAGCCTTGGTAGACCCATCCTCTTTCCTCTCCTCTTTCTGCGCAATTCCGGAGTTGGGGGGATGGGTCTCCCCCCCTTATTTGCCCCTTCCTGTCCCACCTGGGACCCTGGCTCCGCTACCTTGCCTGAGCCTCGGACACGACTTCCTGCTTCCCCACTGGAATCGGAACTCTCTCTGCTTTCCCCTGTGCTCGGGGATGGGCTTGAACTCAGGAGGGGAGGGACTTCGCGATATCCCCTGTCCCTCACAGAAGTGTATAAGTATTGTATGTATGATGTGGCAGGGACTTAACACTGTTTACAAAACATACATGAAAATATATATACATGGGAAGATTGTGGGACAGCAAGCATCACATGTGAATACATACGTGTTTCCCAAGCAGTGACCAATCCAGCCATTGATCAGACCCAGGCATGCTTAGCTTCAACAAAGTGGTGGCCTCATGTGCCTTTAGCCCAGGTGTGCATGTTTTAGGCCTGTGCTCCAACTCATGTCCCGTGTTCCTGTATTTCTTGTACTCATCCATTATTTCTCCTGCTAATCCACTGCACAAACTTTGTGGGTGGGTGGGTGGTTTCACCCCTCCATTCCTTATCATGGTTCAGAACCTGTTGCTGCTGTACTCAGGATAAAATCCCCTTTTGTTCCTCAGGTACATGTAGATTTCAGGCATCTTCTTTTAATTCCCTATCAACACTTTCCAATTGTCCAGTTCTGTGTGACTCACCAGCTGTAATTAGGCAACATCTGATGCAGATACACAAAATATAAGAGTTATTTCCGGAAGTCTGTGTCCAACATATGAGACTTGTGTTCATAATGAATTATTGGTCAAGATTATTAGAAAAATCTTTTTGTAACATTATTCTTATTACAAAGTAAACACGCCAACATTTACAGATATATTTGCACTAACAACACCACTTGTGCTACTACTTGCACAACCATGACAACTCTCCCACTTATTGGGCTAATGTTACAAGGGATCTCACCCACTGATCTTTAAATTCTGTGAATACTGTATTCCAAGGAAATAGATGCCACTGCTAACACAACTTAAAACAATTTACTCTAAAACTCAAGGTTACAGAAAACTGAATGTTGCACAAACAAAAACTTCCATGTCTCATTAAGGATTACCAAGGACCAGGTAAGAATCACCTTCTTTGTGTGTGTTGGATAATCCCTCCCCTTACCTGGCCAATCCCCTGGCAACGCCTCCCCAGGCGGGATTGGCCAATTGGCTGAGGTAGGCGGAGACCCCAGGTATCCAGCCTGGGAGGATGCAAGTCCGAATTACCAGGGGCTGCTCTGGGATCTAGGGGGCTGCGCGCGACCGTGCAAAAGTCACCCCCCATTTGATGTGGGGAGCAATCATTACTGATCCAGCCAGATCATTCCCCTACCTGCCTTTGCCTGCTCAGGAGCAGAGCTGGGTGATTCTATCCACATGCAGTATAAAGGTGCAGTCATCTACCTGTGCAGATTTGAGCTGGCAACCCCCACTTTTGCCATACTGCATGATCTTGGACAGAAAACTAACCCAGAGAGACAAACTGGAACGTTAAGTCTAGTTCAAGAATATGGTACCACATAATTGGAGCCTACATCCATGTATATTAGTAAGTAAAATGGACATTAACTCCAGGAATCTCCTTTCCAAACCTGGCTAGCATAGTCCCTGGAACATTTCGCTCCTCAGGAGATTGGCTTGTAAAGATATGCAAAAAAATACGCACAATCTTCTCATTCCCAGTTTTTTTTTTTTAAAAAAATGATCTAAACCTACAATAGATTTGGATTTTGCATAATGCAAGGCCATAGAAAGAAGATTAATAAGAAATGGAAGTAAATATCAGTTGTATGTTGAGAAAACTATTCCTGCCTACTGTTGCTTTGATAGCTTTTGTTTATTTCATGGGTAAGAAAGATGACAGTTCAACTCTTTCTGAAAATGTCCTTGCGAAGATTCAACTTTTGTTCCAGGGCTGGGCTGGCTATTCTGAGCCTTAAAATGATGCTTCAAGGGGACCTTAACCCATTAAATCATCCTATCTGAAAGCCAAAACCGCACCCTCCAACTGCTGAATAAATAGATTCTCATGACAGAATAATTCATCTCCAGTCATGAAAACATCAACTTTAAACGACAGCTTGTAGAGACCCTGTGCTTGTTAGGGGCAGATCAGGAGCCCAGATGCTGCTGGGATGTAAACTCATGAAGGGAAGATTAATTTATCTGTCATCCTCAGCTTTGACAGTTGTTGTAAATCTGATTTTAGCTTTTTGCTGCAATTGGTAGTGGAGGTTGGTGGGAACCTTTTTGGATTCGTGAAGAATTATGCTAAGCTAAGAAAATAGAGTTAAGACTTTGAAACTTCAGACTTATGAATGGCCAGATACTTAGTCGCATTGGGCTTTTTTTTTTTAAAAAAAAAGTGCGTAGTTGAATAAGAAATGCTTACCATAGTATGACAGATTCCCCCCTCCAGTGTGTGTCTGGCACCCCTGAAAAGAACATCCCTATCAGATGGTTTGCTTACCTTGCCAGCTAGGAGCTTGGCACCAAAGACAAAGGAATTCAAATGTCGCCCCCCCCCCTTCCACAATGACTGTACTACCAAAAGGACTGTATGTTTGATCCTACTGCCCAGATGCCTCATTATGTTTTGCATGAAAAAGCATTGATATGTGTTCAAGATCTAACAGTTGTTGTTCTTCAAATCATAACTAATTGGAATTGTTCTACTGAATTGTTGCTAAACCAGTCACAAAAGTTACAGATACTGGCTCAGGAAAATTAATTGACTGGGACAGGTTGGGTATGCTAATATGAGGAGAGACTTCCATTGTTGGGTGTATTTATTGTATGTTCCTGCGGCATTCGATTCCTGCAGGGCTGTGGAGACAAATAAGTCAGTGCCAATATTATCCTTTACCTAGCTGTACTGCAATATTTGCTTTGTTTCCGAGTCATAGCTGGTTAAGGCTTGTTTTTTCAGGGGTGTGATTATTGGAGTTCTACCTGTCTTGTTGGGTTGCAGATCAGCCAAAGTTGGAGCTGCACATAAGGAGCAGAGGCAGTTTTCCTTCCATGGAAGACAAAGGTGGGGATGGAGAAGAATTTGTAGGTGCTGGTATGCCTGCCAGTACCTCTAATGTTGCATGGAATGGAGTTCAACAAATATCTCCTCAGAAATCTACCATTCATCAGATAGAGTTTCTTTTCCCTGCTCAGTTACTGTTTGCACTGGCCCAGCCTCTCTTACATTGAAAATGCCCACATTTCCTTCCATTTGGAACTGAGGGTAGGTGCAATGAGCTTCTCCCTGTGAACCATCAGAGAGCAGTTGATGTAGGTGCCTTTCTTTCCATGGATGGGGGTGGCTTACTTGCAATATTTTTCAGTTCTGCCCCCTTTTCTACCCTTATAGTTCTGGCAGCTGTTTTGTGTGATGCCATGCACCTATAGCAGCCATTCTGTGGTAGGAAATTAAAAATGTTCCCACTGGCCCCAAATAGTTGGCAACTCCTGGGATAGACGATTTTTTAAAGCGCTCATATATATGTGAGGACTCGGAAGAATTCAAGTGTTCTGATACGGTTGGCTCAGCAGTGTGTGGAGGTGCATCATCTTGCTTGGGAGGAATGCGTTTGAATAGGGTTCCCTTTGGTTATAGACACAACCTGGGAGAGAATGGAAGCACACCTTTTGTTTCTTACATATTTAATTTTGCTGCAAACTCTCAGGGCATAGGCTGCATTGTTTATTCCTTTTTAATGGGGAATGCTGTGCAACTGTCTGTGAGCCCCAGGGATAAGGGTGGTCTATAAATCTGTAAAAATAAATGTGTCCATATACAACCTTGGTGAGATGCAACGTGTTTCGTGTCTTTAATTGGCATTCTCTTCTGTGAAAATGAGCTATATATTGTTTTCATCAATCTATGGTTTCAGTAATAAACAGTATTCGTTTTTTGTAGCAGACCATTCACGATTATCACTTGCAGTGCGTGTAGTTATACTTAGAAAAGTGTTTCACATGCAACTGTTTTTATTTGTATGTTCAGCTATGTAAATGGTCGTTTGCATGTGCATTGCAATTAGGTTTGCACACTGAGATGCATGGTTCTACTGCCTTGGATAAGGAGGCAAGACTTCGGCATACTTCAGAGTGTTGAAATGGTGCTAAACTCCCTTATCTGCTTGTTCTCGCCTCAAAAAGGAACTAGAGCAAGAGGGCAGGGGTTATAATGTCACACAGACTTTACTTTAAATCTCCTAAACTAGAGACACAGAACTTGTTGAATTCCAGCTCCCATCAGCCCCAGCCACCATGGCCAATGATCAGTGATGGTTGAAGCTGTAGTTCAGCAACATCTGGAGGGTCACTGATTCCCTGGCCGTGCCCTAAACTGTGATATACAGTGGTACCTCTGGTTATGAACTTAATTCGTTTCGGAGGTCCGTTCTTAAGCTGAAACCATTCTTATCCGGAGGCACGCTTTCACTAATGGTGCCTCTGGCACTTGATTTCTGTTCGCATCCTGGGGCAAAGTTCACAACTAGGAGCAGCTACTTCTGGTTTTGCGGAGCTTGTAACCTGAAGCATTAATAACCAGAGGTACCACTGTACTCCCATCAGATAAAGGGCCACAACGTTTTTTCTGCCTGTTTGCTGCTCAATCAAAATAAATCCCCCATAAGTTACATAAAACAATATAAGCTTCAGACATTTAAAATTGTGCAGTCTATCAAATAACTAATAGTACGTAGCTCGTAACATTAGGGGGAAAGCTTGCTTAAACAATAGCATTTTTAGAAAGCATCTAAAACGTAATACATAATGAGCTTGCTTAACATTCCTTGGGAGGGAGTTCCATAGCTTAGATGCTGATACACTGTATGCTCTGCTCCTGGTAGGGAGTCAGGAGTGGACACTGTGTGACATTGTTAATAGTTCCTTTTCTTTTGATGATTGTAGTGATTGAAGAGGAATATATGGTGCAAGATGGTCCCTCAGGTTGTTCAGGGCATTGTAAACTAATAACAGAACCTTAATTTGTCTCAGTGACGTATTAGCAGATTTTTCACCATAGGTTACACAGTATATGCTGCTGATAATCTGTATTCTGTCAACAGATGAATTCCAACATTCTGTGCTAGCTGAAGCTTCTGGACCAATCTTAAAGGCAGTCCTATACAGAGCATATTGCAGTAACCCATTAACAAATTTATCAGTACATGAATCACTGTAGCTAAGCTATTTTACCAATCTAAGTTGGTTAAAGACACTCCTGGCCACTGAAGGCACCTGAACCTCAGGCAACAGAGATGAATCTAGGAACACTTCAGACTGCACACTTGCTCTTTCAGATGGATTGCAACCTCACCCAGAACAGGCAACTGGCATGGGAACCTCCTTTTACAAAGAATTCAAGCTCAGTTTAATGTCCCTCATCCTGCTCATCGCTGCACCCAGGCACTGGTACAGGGCTTGCACAGCCACTGCTGATTCAGATGTTATGGAGGACCCCCAAATCTCTAATGGTTACTTGCAATGCCTTATTTTGGTGTTATAGCATTGGAGAGAACAGGGAGCTCTGTGGAAGCCCATAGCATAAATGCCAAGGAGCACTCTCTCTCTCTAAATGCTACTCTCTGCAGATAGGATTGGAATCACTGAGATCACATCCATACCATGCATTTAAAGTCTTATTATACTACTCAAAAGAATCCTGGAACAGTAGTTTTAAGGGTGCTGGGAATCAGAACTCCATGAGGCAAGTAACTTGGTAGAGTTTATTTTATTTGTAGCAGTTTATTCCACCACATTTTACATGAAAGCCTCCACTTCTGAATGCTTTTTCATTGCAAAAATTGTTTGAATGATAGATGCAAACTAATAAAAAGATTGGGGAAAAACTGGAAAGAGAGCATCTTTACATAAAATAATGAAATAAAAGTCTATGTAGTAACTCTTCTAGGTATTGACTATTTGGAAATAAAGATTTATAAAGGTTGTCTAGAAACACTGTACAAAAATTTCTTTTAAAGTAATGAATGGTGGAGAGCTAAAGGAAATGAGCTTTCAGCATTGTAAGAAGAATACATATTTGTTTGAAATGTTGGGCATTGACAAACGGCAGGGTGAGAGGGTTGACCTGAACTGCCAGATCTGATCTTCATGTGAGCAATTGGCTTGCCATGTCTTTTAATTCTTCAGTTTTAAATCAAGTTTTGCTGTAGCCCATTTAAGTGTCAGTTTGGTAGCAAAGCCTGACAACATCAGGGTGGAGGATTCCTTTTGATCAGGATTTACATACAAATCATTCTTGCCTTGGAATGTGTGACACTTTAGCTTCTGTGTGTGATACTCTTTGGGCAGGTCCCTTTAGTTCTTCACCCTCTGTGACCTTTCCTGGTGCTTAGTATGTATTTGTATATGGAAGATGGCTATTCTGGTAAATATGACGATGAGGGAGAAGTATTAATTTTCTCCTGCCACTGGTTGCATGCTGTTTTTGCCTAGAAGAAAAATCAATCCCCAATCCTGATTTTTTTTAAAAAAGAATTATTATTATTTATTTCAGAAAGAAACCAGATGGTTAGAGTATAGACTGAGGGTCACAGATGTACCAGGGACTGGATTTTAAGCTGCAAAATCCACACAAAGGATTCTGGCAGTTCACATTTTCTTGGGCTTTCAACAAAGTCTTTGGTAACTTTAAAGACTCTTCTTCCTGCATGACTAAACCCATTGAAAGTTTAAAGGGAAAGCTGCCTTAACAAGCCTTCACACTAAAACTTTTTAATTTTCTTCAAAATCTGCTCCTAAACCTTTCACGTGGTTTGAAAGTTAAACCCCAGGATATAGTTAACTTTCACGAAGGCATTACACCGTGTTCCCAGTGCCTTTGCTGTTGAAGATGCTGTGCAATGCAATATACTTTGGGTGAAATGTGGAGCTTGCCATTTTCACTGCCTAGCACTAGTATTAATCTCTTGAGAATATTGCAATTCGGTAGGGATGGCACACCCTTAAATACTGGTTTCTTAAAATAAAATGACATTTGTTTCTGGAATGCCCTGGACTAGAAACGGTCAGGGCAATTGGTCTCCTGAAACCAATCTTCACACTTACCTCTTACCTTATCGAAAGGGTTGCTTTTTCTTTGGAGTGGTGGTGGTTGCTATTGAATTGCTAGTGGACCAAGAACATAAAAAGGCTATTTGCACCAAGAGCCCAGGAAATGCTTTCTTTGATGAAAGCCTGAAGTACTGCAGCCCTCAAATCTTAACCTTTTGTTGTTGTTAAATATTGTTACCTGTAAAGCTTCCTCCCCCTTATCTGCTTTTTGGAAGATTTATATTTGTAATATATATTTGTAATATAACACCAACTTATTTACTAAAAGTATAAGTTAGGGATATTAGATTCCTCAGTTTGTTCCACACTTCTACCAACTTCCTATAATGAGCAAAGCAGACGATTATATCATGGGATGAAGCTCCTCAGTTCGAGTCCAGGTGCTGTGTGTGACCATTCAAAATCATCTGCAGAGATTATGAGGTCTGGAAGCAATGATTTGAGTCATAAGGCAACAAATTGTTCAGGACCATTCTATTCCACTCCCTCTTAAAAAAATAATAATTGTAAATTAATTATCCTATTTTGATTTTCTGTATTTTCAAGCTTGTTGTGTATTTTCTTTTATTAATTCTTTCATCTTTTTTGTCATGAATTTGGCTTCTGTCTTTTGTTGCTATAGCTGTTTCTGTGCTGCAAAGTTTTCTCTTAAAATACTGTTACTATTTTCTTTCACCAGTGAAGAAGAGGCCTCTTTTGAGGGCAGTGCCACCTTGGCTGCGGCATGCATTAGTGTCCTTGTTGGGCAGGAAGAATTGAATGAGGTCTTTTATTTTCAACTTTTCTGAATGCTTTTGTGTTTCCCTCTCCTTTCTTCAAGGTTTGGGGATTTTTTTTTTTTGGATAGCAGGAGCTTTTGCTCCAAGCTCTTTTTCTGGGCCTTGGAGCAGAGCTCAGAATTTAAGCGGCCATGTTCTTACCTTTGGTGGCCATGCCCTCTTCTTTGAGTATTTCTGACCATGGGATCTCACCCAGTAGCTTTTTGAAATCAATATTGGTTCAGAATGTCTGTCTGACTGACTACACTACACTACACTTTCCTGCTGCCTCTGCATAATGAAACTGAAGAGGACATGTGTAAGAACAATTTATTTGAACAACAACAACAACAACAACAACACACACACACACACACATACACACACACACACACACACACGGAGACTTGGCCTTCCAAACAAAGTGAATAAGGAGATTCAATTTACATAGCCACTTCTTAATTCTGTCAAGAAACACACACAAACAGTTTCTGGAATACTTTGCAGAGTATTTTGGAATACTCGTGCAGACTTATGTTTGTCTGCATGAGCCCCATTCAAATGAATGCCTTCCATAGTCAGACTTTTCAAGAAATTCTCCCGTAGATTTCTGTTCACAAGGAACCAAGCACACATAATGCATTGCAAATTTTTAATTGGATTGTTAATGACTCAACACATGGAATCCCCCCCCCCCCGAGAACTAGTCATAGGGAGCCTTCTCTTTCACTGTTACAAAACAGAAGACACCAGGAACTTGACAAGTCCAAGTGTCTGAGGCCAGGGGACTAATTGATAACAGGCAGGCTGTATCCAAGGTCCTTCAGCAGTAATTGCAAGCAGAATCTGACTCTCTGATCTCACCAGTGGTATTCACCATGCCAAAACCGGCCAGAGTTTGACAGATTGCCTTCCATGCAATAATAACTTAGGCATGTTGCTTTTCTCACATGAGGCCATATGTCCCTCCCACAGGAGAAAATGAGTTGCTTTTTTCTTCTTCAAGAGGTTGCTGTTAAAACGAAACCATTCTGTTCTATTATACAAATCATACAATATTGCAAGATGGGGAAATCATCTAGCTCAGGCATCCCCAACCTTTGGCCCTCCAGATGTTTTGGACTACAATTACCATCATCCCTGACCACTGGTCCTGTTAGCTAGGGATCATGGGAGTTGTAGGCCAAAACATCTGGAGGGCTGCAGGTTGGATATGCCTGATCTAGCTAGCCGCTTGTGAACACTGAGTCACATTCTCTTAACATGGCTGTGAGGAACAGAACCTGGGATAGAACTATGCAGATAGCAGGAGACTTGATTCTCAATAGTTGGGATCACCAGAGGTAAGGGGAAATGATAGCTCATCACCTGAATGGCAGTGGGCAGCAGCAGAGAAAAGCAAATTGGGCTGCAAATAGCTCCCCTTTCCCTGCTGTTGAGCTGTTTCTCACTGATCAGTAATCCTGGTACACACATAAGCAGTAAGTTCTTGTAGTCACTCCACCTCTTCCTCGCTTCTCAACTGTTTCTGGCTGATGATCTGACTAGTGTGAGGGGAATAACAGATGAGGTTTAACCCTTCTCTCCCTGCAATCTTGATGACCACCTTCAAGCTACTATTTTCTTCTTCCTAAGCTTCATAGCAGCATAGGTTGGAACGAGGTGATTGGCCATCAAGAGCAGACGGCAGGGAAGGCTTAAACTTTCGCCTCACCCAGTACCTGGTGGGGAGCAGTTCAGCCGTGCCCCTTTCCATTGCTTCTCAGCAGTTCGCGTTGATCAGATGAGCAGCGGGGCTTTGCAGCTCATGCTGCACGCCAAGCAGGGGGCAAGGCTGACGGGAGGCAGTAGGGCCTCGTGGGCTGCATTTAGCCTGTAGTCTGGTGGTTCCCCATCTGTGCTTTAGAAAAATCTGTACTGGATACAGTATTATGCCCATATGACAACAATCATAGTATAATTATTTTACCTAGGACCAAGGAAAAATGGTCACAAATGAGTAGGCAAGTTTTTCAGTTCACCAGAACCCTACTTTAGGTTGGATGCTCCCCTCTCCACTAATTCAATAACAGTATTCAAGCTGGAGGGGAGATTGGGTGATAGAAAGCAGTTTGCAGTAGCTTTAAGATGGAATGGTGAAAGTCTCATGCAGACACTTAATCAGGTTAGACTGTGCCTGATGCAAAAAGATCTTAGGGTGCAGCAAGGCATGCTGGGTTGAAGGAGCAATGGATATTGTCTTTTGACATATCAAAGCCAGCTGTTGTTCAGCTCTGTCTCTGCCACTAATTGGAGTACACAAGTCCCCAATAAGACACAGAGCAGAAGCAAAGAGAAACATGCAGTTTGGCAGAACCTGGGATTGATTTTTTTAGTTATAATAGTAGCTAAATTGGGTTGGGTTACTAATAGGTATTAGCCAAACAGTACTGTATCTCACTATTTTTGCAGAAGGTGTGTGATAACACTTTGAATATAATAGTGGTAATTTCATTCCTTTGGTATGCCTTGTTCCCCTACCACTGAGATTTGGGGCCTGCTGCCCTGAAGTTTAAAATGTTTGCTTTACCTGATATTTGTTAGCTTTGATATGTATTTGTTTGTGACCGTGGGAGCCTTCCTAAATTGAGGGACCAAATTGAGGTAGAGAGTTGCAGGTTTTTAATTGTTGTATAATTGACTGCCGAAGATTACCTTTTGAGATTCAAACATGTTTGGGCTTCTCATGCCCTTTGATATAAAAATATTTTTAGATACCGTACATACCACACAGCATCAGGTTTATCTATGATATGTACTCTCTGTTGAGTACATATAGGCATTTTAGTGTAGTTTGAATATTTGTTTTATTCCCATTAAATGTTTATGTACACTTGTCCATCTAGTTTTTTGGTTGATTGAGGCAAGATTGGTTTCTTCTTCTTTTGAGAAGCATTTTGAGCCAACTCTGAGGTTACTAACAGTTCAGTTATGTGAAAAGCTGGAGAAGGGTGCTCTTATCTTGGCCTCTGGCATCATCAAAGAACACCGTAAGTACGGTAGCAGGGTACAGCTCATTCCCTGGGGCTAGCTAAGTAGAACTCTAGGCTGAATAAGATATTTGAAGGCAGACAACACTATTAATACTTTTTTCTTTTCTTTTGCAAACTGGTGCACCAGCTACAGTAGGTGTAGGCTGCTCCAGTTCCTGGCTTGTGAATATTCCTTCCTGCAGAGGGTTAGACTGATGCATCACTCACAAAGGAAGGTTAAGCTTGGGTTGTGTCCTCTTAAACTCTTAACACATTTCCATGATTGTGGCTCTCTGTGACAGTAACAGATGATATGCGTAAGAAGCAAAACATAGTGTGCATGACCTCTTGCCTTCCAAATTGTATTTCCTAGCCCAGTTGGTGTTGTAACTTCAAAGTGGAATCATATTATTAGAATTCTCAGATTAGATTTCAGTGTGTTAATAAACAGGTCGGGGGAAGGTAATGGGGAAAGAAGTTCAGTAATTTTCTTTCTTTGGGGTGCAGCAAAACATTTTCATCTAAGTTTTAAAATAGTTTGTTATACACTTTTATTTTCAACAGACATGCCAAGAAGAAATATAAATCAAGGATTAAAAACGTTTGTGGTTTTTTTTTTATAAATACAAAGACTGCTTTCAGAGGAGTGAAAGCAGAATGCTATATCCTTTTTCACTGGGGCACGATTTTGATTGTTCATTTTCTTTTGCATTAATTTATCGAAGGACACTTGCCTAAATTACTTTCTGTCTCTTGTGAAAGCCTTTGATCTTGGTGACAGTTTGACTGCATTAGGGAGAGCCTATTGGTTAATCCTTTGCTTAACTTGTCCTTTTTGGCACAGCAAGGGGTCTTTCCAAAGATAATCTGTCAGCACAGCCTAAATCCTAATCAAACAAGGAAAGAAAGATGCTGGGAGCTGCATTATAACCTGAAGAACTGCACCATGGGATAGTTTATACAAAATGCAGGACACTTGGGTGTCCACGTTACATGGATTTGGCAGCCCCCCCATTTTTTTAAAAAAGCGTAATCAGCCTGGACAGGCTGCAAGTCATGGCAGAAAAATGACAGGCAGAGAGAGGCTGCTTAACTCTTTCCCCTACTGTTTATTTTTCCTCTTGCAGAACTGCTTTTTCTATCTGGGTGAGGGGAGATATATCACTCTCTGAGGATGGAAAAGCAGTTTAAGGGTAGTTAAGGCTGAAACAGCAGCAAAGGGAAAGGTTGAGCAATGACTCACTAGTGCTAAGCTAAACCAGTGTTTCTCAACCAGTGTGCCTCCAGATGTTTTGGGACTACAACTCCCATCATCCCTAGCTAGCAAGACCAGTGGTCAGGAATGATGGGAGTTGTAGTCCCAAAACATCTGGAGGCACACTGGTTGAGAAACACTGAGCTAAACTATGGCCTTAGTGCAAACACATGGATGCCCAGAGGGCAGCTTGGCTCCTCCTCCTGTAGTGCTGCTGCATAAGCCATGGTTTGACTTAATGTGTAAGCCGAATCTGGGCTTCCGGTTCATTTCATACCAGGCAAATTGTAACTAAGGTTACTTTTTATTTGCTTATGGTTTGATTGGAGCAAGACAAACCAGAAGCCTGGGTTTGGACAACATGGAAAACTATGGTTTAGCAACAGGACCAAAGGAGGGGCAAAGTGGCTGCACAGGAACTGGCAGGCTTGCAATTTCATGCTAAACCATGGACCATGTCTCTGTTGCTGTTCTTCCTCTACCCCAGAGCTTTCCAAACTATGTGTTGTGACACAGTGTGTTGGCTGCAGTGTGTAGGTGTGTCACGCGAATGCTCCGCACAATCCTCCTGGGGCTGGAAAGTGGTTAGTTTAACCTCTGGTCTGCTAGTAAAACTGAATTACTGTGCCGCGAAATGATGCAAATCTGAATTACCGTGTCGTGAAATGATGCATGTTTAAAAAGTGTGCAACCAACATGAAAAGTTTGGAAAGTTCTGCTCTACCCCAATTCCTTGTGACATGAAGTTTGAATCTTGAAAGTATGTTGGTGTGAAAATGAGATACTTGTTGGATACTTATTGGATACTTGTTATTTTTCAAGATAGCAATACTTGTTATTTTTCAAGATAGCAAAGAATTGTGAACCCAACCTTGGTTGTTGCCTTTGGTATGGTTCTAAAGGTTAAAATGCAGAACTTCAGATTGAGATGGTAGGGCAGAAAGCACTGCCTTTTATATCCAAACTCTTTCAACGTTCATAATTGAAATGGCAGCAGTATAAAAATATTCCAAAGTCAATCTAAATAAGTGTAAACTTGGCCTCTTGCATACTTTCTTAAAATAAAAATAAAAGTTCATGGATTTGCCCCTTTGTGTTTTTCATTCTGCAGTTTCAGAAGCTATAGTGGAAAAGGCCTTTAACCTCTAACTCTTTCATAAACTGGTTTTGTAGTTACAGTATTAAGTAATATATATCAAGTACTGTATATTTGTATTTTCTAAACTGGAAGAATGTGAAATCAGAAGTTTATTTTCAACAAAGCCTGTCATTATTATGCCATGGTGGTCTAAAATAATTTTGAGGCATTCTGCCCAAATGTAAATGTGATATTTCTGTTTTCAAATTATCTTTTTGGGAAGAGGCTGTTTTGTGTGTGTGTAGTTAATGAGAAAATGCAGGTAAATCTGAAGATACATTAACTCTCCCATCTTCATCAGTTAAAATATGGATGCAATGCAAATGGAGGTTAAATTTTCTTACATTTAAGTAGTATGAAGACATTAAAACCCTTTGGAACATTTTTCCATTTTTATTTCACTAAAGCATATCAAGGTGTTATTTATACAGCTCAACGTGCTGAACCGTGATACAAGTTGTTAAAGTGCTTGTAGGAAAATTATGCTTACAAAAGACGACTACTACATTTTCTCAACTGATTAGGTTTAGCACAGAAGTGATGCAATTCCTCTTGAAATAATTGATAATCCCTTTCTTGGAATTTGATACTGAGTATCAGGACATCCAAACCCTTCTCTCTCTCTCTCTCTCTCTCTCTCTCTCTCTCTCTCTCTCTCTCTCTGTGTGTGTGTGTGTGTGTGTGTGTGTGCGCGCACACACACACATGTGTGTGCACCCCACCCCCACCCCCACCCACCCCTGAATCAAATTGTGTCTCTTCCTAATTGACAATCAAATCCAGTTTTTAAATAAAAAACAGATATATGTGCATATAAATTTATTGTGTCATCTTGTCTGGCCATTAGAAAGCTTGCTGGTGTGTTTTTTGAGCAGTGCTTGCATTAGAACATCCTGACGGGCTGCCCAATCTCCCATCTTGTGCTGTTTGGCTTACTGAGAGGCAGTAGTGAAGCTTTATTGTTGAAGGTCACTAGTGTTTTCTCTTCCACATCAATGGGCTTTCTCTTGTTCGCTTAGTTGCAAATGATCTGCAGGGCTAAGGAAACAGAAACTAATGAAACTGATGAGACATAATAATCAAGCCAGTTTCTCTTAAACTTCTAATAGCAGAGGCAGACTTCCCTCCTTACCTCCCCACCTCCAAAAATAAAATGAGAGGCACAATTTATACCTCAAAATATTTTGTTTTAGCCTGTGAAAGAATAAACTTGCACTCAGAGGAGCATACTCCTAGATTTTTGCATGAGTTCCCTTCCTGGGCAACCTTCTCCAAGGCAGGTAATTTTGTTGCTCCCCTGCATCAGGAATATGGTAGATAGATAGGACCGTTCAATCAGATGTGAGGCAGGCATGTGGGCAGAATTACTTGTGCCTGTGGGTAGCCTCCTCTGTGAGGAAGCCTCCTCCGTGGGTGGGCACATTGGACTCACAGACACCTTTATTTGTAATTTGTTTTTTTTTATTGTGCCATGCAAGCAATTCTCCCATAGCAAACAGTTTGGAATGACTGCCTTAAACACATCAGCTAGATTTTGGAAAGTGATAATATCATGACTATAATAATGTTGGAAGCAATAAAACTGAGTAGTGTGCTGGCATATTTATTTTCAGGACATAAAAATGCAGGGGCTTTGTGTGTGTGTTTCCCCATTGGTGGTTTCACACTGAAAAATATTTGTAAAATATTTTCTAACAGATAATCCTCTTTTGATTTGGCTCTTAGCTGACTTTTTATTTTATTTTTAGAACTACACTTCTAACTGCATAAAATATGACTTTTAGAATCATGCCTCTTGAAGAGTTATTGCAGGGCATTCATAAGGGATTTGTAAAATCCTCCTCTGTATCCCCCATTCTCTGTGAAGTATAGGGTGTATTTCAGAGAGCTGTTACTTGGGACCGTTGCAATTGTATGGCTTTGTTTCAAATTAATTTGATTGGACAATGTCAATAAAACTTTGGTGGCCAATGTGAGGCTTCAGTAACAGAACTGCAAAAAGCTACACTTTAGATTGACCAGAGGTACTTGATGTACATGATGAAGGGATGAGTTTATGTTGTAGTAGTGGTTCTTTCAGTCTTCTTAATTCTCAGGATTTTGCTCATGTGTTCCAGGATAAGTGACCATGGAACAGTTACCCCAAGGAGTTGACTCTGAGGTACAAACACCATTCACAGACACCCGTGAAAGAATCAAGATAGTTTGCAGGGATGTGTGGCCGAAGCACTCAGGAATTCTAGACAAGAAACCATGAACATTCCTTTGGCTTTTGTCTATGTGAATAAGCCCTTGGGTCTCTTCTGCATGCTTCAAAGGCTTGGGCTGAGTTTGTAATATTCAGTCCTGTGTCAGAACAGGCAAAGAAAAGACATTTTCTCAATATTACACTCAGAGTCTTATCTCGCCAGTATTCCAAACAGGCCCTACAAATCTGGTTGAAGAAGAAATGCCACAACCTATCGCCTGTAAGCCCCGCAGGAAGATTTTGCTCACAAGTTCTCTCAAGTCCACACACTGCTTGAAATACATCAATATGAGGACAGAAATGCACCGTGCTAAAAGAGAACAAGTCCTGCTCAGAGGGTTACAACAACACCTGGGGGGGGGGGAGATACAGTTTAGGGTTGGAGGTGTCATAGAAATGGAGCATTCAGAAGTGGGAGAATGAGGCCAAAAGGGCAGTGTGAGGAAGCTTCCTGACACTGGTTGAGTTGCTGTGATATGCTATAACAGGCATCCCCAAACTTCGGCCCTCCAGATGTTTTGGACTACAGTTCCCATCATCCCTGACCACTGGTCCTGTTAGCTAGGGATCATGGGAGTTGTAGGCCAAAACATCTGGGGGCCCGCAGTTTGGGGATGCCTGTGCTATATAACATTCAGAGGCAATTCTAGCCAAAGACAGTTTGCTGTCTGAGGTAAGGAACAACATGACCACCTCCATTCTGCAAAAAGAAACCAACTGGACTCAGTTAAATCTTGCTTCAAGACTGGCAGTATGATAGTATCCTCCACAACATTTGAGAAGAGCAGGCTAGCTTAGGAGCTTTGGGTAAGGAATGTGGCACACACAGTTCTGTCGTCAAATGCTTTGCTGCTCATTCAGCCTTCTGCCCAGTACCTGCTTGCTCACAAAATGCAAGTATACCTTGGGCCATGTTGTTGCCTGGAGCTGATGAGCGTTGTAGACCATAACATTTAGAAGGTACCAAATAAGCTATCCTGTGGGGGTAGGAGGAGAAGGAGGATGGTGATATTATTACATGTCATTGCCCACAAGGAATAAATATACGGTGATTGTTAGCAATCATTATATAAAAATATTTACATATTTTTAATATATTATATAAAATAATAGAAGTCTCAATATCAGAGAGCATATACCAGTAGGTATGGTAGTGAAGCAAAGAGGAATGAGGTATGAACTTGCAAAAAACATTTACACAGCTCTTTGCCATGTTATCTTGTTTGAATAGACATTATTAAATGAAGAGAGAATATATTCTTGTAATAGGTAAAGCTTCACAACTGTGTCCATTATGCTAGTAATAATTGCTGCAGTAGTGTATAGAAAGATTAGTTTTTCTCTGTGAAATACTGTTTGAGAAACTGCATTGGATGAATAGGAATACACATACCCAGCCCTTAGTGGTTCAGGGAGTTCGGCATCAGACTGCATGTGATGGGCCAAGAAGCAGAGAGCAAGAGATGTATAACCCTGGAAATACAATTTTGCACAAATGTTAGATACAAATTTTTAGATTTTTTGGAGCAGTCATTCTGTAGAAGTGTTGCTAACAGTTCGAGGAACCTTGAAATTCAAACTGACCCGCTTCCAACATTGTGTCAGATCTGAATATTTGCTGGGTATCCATACATCTAGATGAGTTACCAGGTACCTCCTCAGGTGAATCAAAAGTATAGATCAAATTAAAAGAAATGACACAACAATAAGAACAACAATATATTTTTAAAACAATCAAATAGTATCTTATTTTTATGAATTAATTATATAAATCTGTTATTCTCAAAAGCTCTGGATGCAAACCATTCATGAAATCCCTTGATGGCCTTCATTAAGCTTCTATTTTTGACCTCACTATTGACAAGAATGTTGAGAGGAGTAGAATTTTAACAATCAGTTTGGAGCAAGCTACTTTGATTGCAGGATCCTACAACTCTCTCTGTGTGCGTTCGCTAAGGGAACAGGCTGATGAGAGTTTAGGAAGTTTGTTCTTTTAGTATTAAATTTTATATATTTGTGCATAAATTGATGTCTTTTTTATATGGTGATTTTCTGGGGTTTGGGTTGCAAAAAGTTATAGTAAAATCTTCAGAGCACTATTTTCACGATATAGAAAGCACAAGGTTTCCTTTTGCATAGCAAGTGATAGTATCGGGAGAAAGAAGAAAACTGCTGCCCCACCATGACATTAATTGATCTATAGATAATTATGGGGAAAAGTTCTATAGAAGCTCTTCTAAAGTCAAGAATAATGGCTTTCTTAACAATTGTGATTTCTTGACCCACCAAAGATTTGCTTATTTGTGTTTCAGGCTTTCTTGTTGTTCAGCCAAGTAAAATGGCTGTCACTCTCTTTTAAACTAGGAAAATTGAACTGGGTTTTACAGGACTATTGGCTGGCTTAGATACGCCAAGCTGTTTTCTTTAGACACTAGTAGCAGATATGTGCTGCAGAAACAATTCTGACAGTTTTTACTCCCCACGATCCATCCCACAAAGTAGTTGCATTGTATTCTTGAAATGCCAAAACTCTCTCAATCAACTTGAACACAACTGAGGGCACGGCTAATGCTTGAGGTCAGTGGGATTGTGCAATTGCCAAGGTCCAGATCCACAAACTGAGAGCCCGTGCCGCCGTTGGTGTCAATTGGAGGCAATTCTGCCCCACTCGAAAGAAGACCCTTTTGGGTTTGGGAACTCTGGAGTATCTATTAAGTTCAGTCAGGGCCAAGCTCAATAGCGATTGCGCTCTGTCTCTGTCCTTGCCAGCTTTGGACTGTAAGACTGAACTGCTTAAACATTTCACATCTGTGGTATTGAAGTTGAATTTCATTTGGATACATTTATGTGAACATGTTTAATTAGCCGGGATCACTCTTGCAATTTACTCATTGCAATTTACATGAGCTGCGACAAATTTTGTTGGATCTCCAGGAGATGCAGAAGGCCACATCAGAACTTCCCCTTTGGTCTGTGCCTGCTTTGCTTGCTTTTGCTGAAGGTTTTCAAGATTTTTACAGTAGAAGAACCTCCCTTTCCCGATTTTACAGTTTGGTCAGTAAGCCTCTAATTCCCTTCCCACGAGGTCAAGGGCATGTGCCTAGGTTCTATAAGTTGTACCCACTGCTCCTGATCTGCTAGCACAGCAGTTTTCTGCTTGGATAGCAAAACTTGCCCCTCATCTGCACTGTAGTCTAATCCACCCTTAATATCTGATGTAGAGGGTTGGAGGACTTTCTAGAGCAGGTTTTGAGAGCATGAGAGGAGAGGAGAGGAAAGGAAAATCCAATTGTGTAAGTAGAACTCAACACTTGTAGCATTGGCTACCACTCTGCTTCTTCAAAGTTGCATACTAATCAACTTACAGTTCTAACTTACTATGTGCTCTTAAGATATTACTTCTGGAAGAATTGAACATTTTCACTACTGCTTTCATAGTTCACTTAAACACTAGGGTTATCATGAACCCAAACAATTCTGCTTTGCAGCCCTCATTCATTTCAACAGGGGTTCAGTTACATGTTTGTACAAGTTCTACAAGTAACTTGGTGTACACAGGTGATTCTGTGCTTTTGTGTTTCTTAAGATACCCAGTAGCTAGGATGGTAACCACTAGGCCAGCATCTGGTAGTGCAACAGGAAGCCTCAACTATTTTGAGTAGTAGGTGCCTAACTTCATACAGACGTTAATTTCTGCCTGATAATGAACTCCATGTAAATTAAAAATCTTCCCACTTCTGCGCCAATAAATCTAATCAAAGAGGTTATGGTGTAATTACTGTGTGATGTTGTGAAGCAGTTGGTGTAAGTTGGTTAAAAATTGGGTTAGTTGACTTCATGAGTAAGAGCTGTGTTAGTGGCACTTCTACTTACTAGTCATGGAAGTCAGTTTCCTATTTTCAGAGACACTTCCCCTTGATTACCAGATGCTCAAGATGTATAGGAGGATGGATATTGCCATTGTGCCCTGCTTGTGAACTTCCCTAGGGCACAGGGCAGGCCACTGCTGGTTAGACAAAATGCTGAGCTGGATGGATCACTGGCCTGACCTGTCCTGGCAGCTCTTACATTCTTACCCTATTGTCTGCAGTGACGGGGAAATCGATCAACCTGGGGCATTGTTTCCAGTAGGTCCTTTTAGGCTAATTTATTATCTTCTTTCCCCCAACCAGCTTTTACTTACCAAATGTTAACTCTTATAGTTGATTGCTAACTCTGGGGCATCAAATCTCCCCCCACCCTGTTTCCTTGGGTGCAGTATGTGATTATCCAACTCACAGAGCTCAAGAGAAAAAAAAAGAGAGGTTTTGTTTTAATAAGCAGTTTGCCGTTTGGCACACAATGCTGAGGAAAGCAACATTATCTCCAGCAGTAAACTCTGCACTCATTGCAAAGCTTGACAAGAAAATGATTGAGTCTGTTTGTTATACCTTTGTGGGGCTGCCACAGCTGCTGATGGAAATGTTGCTGTTTATTCAGCAATGCAATAACACTTTCTGTAATTTATGGATGCACATTCCCCAGATTACTAAAGGTAATATTGTTGACTAAAGGAAAGTATACGAATGGATAGTTTCGGTTGTTCCTGTCCTTATAAAAGTGATTGACTGTTCACTTTGCACAGGGAGGAATTTGCACAGGCTTCTTCTCTCTTAACAATTACAGATTTCCCTTCCTCTGACAGTTACAAATAACACTGATGTTTCAAGCAGCAAAAAATTATTGACTTGTGCAAGTCCAGAAGACGGGGACCTAGAATTTGGGCCTCCTTGTGCATTATTTTGCACATAACTAGTCAGTCTCTTATTGAGGACTCCCTAGATATGAGATGAGTGAACTAGGTGGAACTAAGACCTTCTGCACATCTATGATCTCTTTAATGGTTGAAGATGCAGCCTTTTCTGTAAAGGAATTCAAATTTAAAGTCCCATTTTATCCTCCTGGATAAAATTGCTTGCCCTGGGACAGAAGCGTCTACATTTTCTTTGCTCAAAGCACCCTTTCCACTTAGATTTATTCTGCCAAGGAACCCCTGAAGCAAATTTGCACCCAATATTGTGCTCCTAAACATAGTCTTAACAGGCAGCAGCTCTGTCCGAGACACTTTTCACTGGAGATGCCAGGGACAGAACCTGGGATCCTAAACAAGCCCCAAACCACTATTTTAGTGCTGTTTGGGTTTTATTTTATTTTATTTTATTTTATTTTTTATATTATTTATTTCATAAGCTACTTAGAGGGTCAGGCATAATTGGCCACTGAATAGATGAGCAGTTCTACCATAGGCACTTCTAAGGCACTTGTGGCATTTTTTTCCATAGCGTTGTTTTCATGTCTTTGATTAATAGCAAGGGCAGGCCATTCTGCAGAATTTAAAATCATGGACAGGATCCAAAGGACTGTGGGTAGGGATGTGCTCATGCACAGGCATTTTTCTGCTCCTTGCAGCCTGGGGGGGGACACCAATGTTTGGGGGACCTTCTCAAGTAGCACCCCACAAGAGAAGATGGGCTATTTTGAGGGAAATTCTGCTTGTCAACTTGTGTTCTGCGAAAACAACAACAACTATGCACACCCGTGCCCTATCTGCTTATGCATGATGGCGAATGAGGTGGGTTCTGGCTTAATTTATTGTGAAGACCATTACACTATCGAGAAATGGTTGCATAGTGGTAGCGGTAAATGAAGCAGTCTAGTTTGCCATGTGTAGAATGTGTGGAAATACACATTGAGACGCAGTCTTCACCAAACAAATACAAAGCGAAAGAAAAAACAAACCAACCCGTAATAAGTAAAGCTCTGTTTTTCAGCAGTGAGAAGTTTAACTCTGGTTCTGTAGGCCTTATTGAATGGAAAGGTTGTGACGCGTGCTCTGTTCCTCCCCCCACCCCAGGGGTGGGGGTATTAAAATTGTAAGCACACTTCTTATTATGATAATGTGCTGCAACTTTAAGCATCTCCTAACAAGGGCTAGCTATGCAAGTTCCAAGAGGACACACAAGGCAAGCAGTCAGAGACTCTTTTCAAGGCAAGGACACAATTCGAATTTGTGTACCAAGCTGATGATTGAGAATGTTTAGTTGATATTAAAATATTTGCCTGTATTACTGCTTCATCAAGCCATGTGGAAGGATTAGGCACCCCAACTCTGATGAATTTGGATATTAAAAGACTGTATTAACCCCCTTTTTTACAAATGTGCACTTGATTTTAAAAAAAGGCAACAGTAGTCAACGGACTGAACCCCCTTGAACTCTTAGTAGCCAATTGCATTGTCTAATCAGCTCCTGTGTAATGGATGCAGAAGACCATTGCAATCTGGGATATTGTTTAAATACCGTAAAAATCTCTGCTCATTTACTCTGTCTGAGCTCTATAGAGAAAAGTGGTGTGGTAAAGCCTGCAATAGCAGGTGGTACCACTTTCATATCAGTATAAAATGAAACTGTGTGTGTGTGTGTGTGTTTCCCTTCTGTTTGCTCTTTTTAATCTTTAAATAAGACGATTGGTAGCCTGTTGGCAAGAAAATGGGCCCTGAATTTTTATTCAAAGTTATACAAGGATGATAGTTGGATTTTGTGGCAGGAGGCAAGCCATTGCTTTTCAGAAAGTGCCGTCAGGGGAAGATTTTTTTCTGAGTTACCTGCTGGGTCCAAGCTCTTTTATGTTGTTGTTGTGACAGGTAGATTTATAAGGCTTGAAATTTGTACAAATCAGTTGTCATTCAGTGCAAGCTGTCAATGTGTCAAACTGTCATGCCTGCTGCGAGGGGATGCCTGAGGGGGTGTACAAGGGGGCAACCATGGAGAAAGGAAATGAGTTCAAACAGACCTGAAATGGAGCTCACTTCTCTGGTTTTTTCTGCCCCTGTAGAGCTGGCATTGATTTTCCTTGATGTTGAGCAACAGCAAACCTTAAATGACATGTTGTTAGCAATCTAAAGTTGCTGTTTATTGTCTCTTAAATGGCAGCAAATCATGCAGAAGAGAATACTGTGTGTGTGTGTGTGTGTTTTGAATTGTGCTGCATGTTTTAGCAGCATCCTGTTCATGTCACTTTTCTCTGGCCTGGCTGGTTCCTAACTGGAGACCTGCTGCCTCTGTGTTGATGAGCACCATTTTCCTGTAGCATTTTGCAGACACAGCATGAAAGGGGAAAATGTTGCTGGCTCCTTTTCTCAGGCAGGTTGATGGATAATAAACTCAGCACTTCAAAGATACAGAAGCATCAATATCTAACACACCATATGCATGCTTTTTCTTGACTATAGGTGGCCAGATCAAAATTTTCATATAATAAAGGGCATCTTGGAGTTGCAGTGTCTGAAATAAGGGTAGCAATTATGCTTCCTTGGGCTGTGGTAATTTGGACTACAGGACATCTGGTAACCTTAAGAAGGCTTATTATTAATGCAGCCTTTGGCTGAATCATTAATTTCACCCATCAGTTTTTTTGCCTCAATAGAGAAACATTTCAGTGCATTTTCTGAAGTAGGCCCTTGCCCATGAAAGCTTCTGTGAGGGACAGGGGATATCGCGAAGTCCCTCCCCTCCTAAGTTCAAGCCAATCCCCGAGCACAGGGGGAAGCAGAGAGAGTTCCGATTCCAGTGGGGAAGCAGGAAGTCGTGTCCGAGGCTCAGGCAAGGTAGAGGAGCCAGGGTCCCAGGTGGGACAGGAAGGGGCGAATAAGGGCGGGAGACCCATCCCCCCAACTCCGGAATTACGCAGAAAGAGGAGGGGAAAGAGGATGGGTCTGCCAAAGCTTTTGTGTTGGAGAAAGACGCGCCAAAAGCCATTAGGAGGTTCTGAAACCGACTGACAACATCACTCCGTGTAAATAGCAATGACTTGAGCACTGTAAATACGCAGCACCAATAAAAGAATAAAATGCAGAGCTGCGTAGCGTCGTTACTCTGAAGTAGTCCACTCCGGCCACTGTGACAGCAACCTCCTAATCCTTTTTGGGCTACTTTGGAGTTGCCGGGATGAGCGTGTCAGAGGCGGAGAAATGGCGGCAGATCGCGGAGCAAGCCCAGCAAGAACTGCAGCAGCTGTCGCTGCAGGCGCAGGGGGAATTGAAGGCAGCTAAAGAGGAGACTAAGAAGGTCCAGGACGACCGGCTACAACTTGCGGAACAGGTGAGAGCGCTTCAGGAAAAAGAGCAGCAATTAAGGGCGGTGGCGGTAGACCTCCAAAACAAGCTGGATGCAGAGAAAAACAAGGCGGGAGGGGCACCCCAAGTCCAAGTGCTGCCAGGAAGGAGAGCCGGGACCCTAGTAAGCAAGTTCAATGGAGACCCGAGGGAATTTCAGGGCTTTGAGACTGAGATTGTGTATGCTCTTGAGCTGCACCACGATGAGTTCCCTGATGATGAGCACAGGGTAGCGTTTATTGTGGAGCACCTTACCGGGGCAGCCAGGGAGTGGCTAAGACCGTTAATTGCAACAAGGAATCCTTGCATGAAGAATGTCAAACTATTTCTAGAAGGTTTGAAAACGATGTATTCGTCCGATAGTCATATGGATCAGACTAAGGAGGAACTTCATAATTTACGCCAAGGAAATATGACAGTTCGCGCGTATTGGGCGAAATTCACCATGCTGGTGCACAGATTGGGGTGGGAACTTGAGTCCCCCCCAATGCAAGCGGCGTTCTACTTGGGGTTGCATGAGGAGGTGAAGGATGAGCTCTCGAGAGGTCCAAAGCCCAGTAATATGGATCAGCTGAGCAAAGCGGCTCTGGCGGTGGGGGTGAGACAGGAATCCCGGTGGAGCGACAAGCAAGCAACGCGCGCAAAGCGGGCTTGGTTCCCACGGTTGCAGGAGAAGCCACTCCCCCAACAACCCTTTCAAGCCACGCCTGGGGCCAGTCAGGACCAGGAACCCATGCAGATTGATAGCGCGCGCGCGGGGGCTTTTCAAACCCCAGCGGCGCCAAGACGCAAGGAGGGAAGGGGTGGGAATTGCTTTCTCTGCAACTCCCCCCAGCATCTCGTCAGAGACTGCCCACATCGCAGGGAGTGGCAAGGAAAGGCGGGAACGGTTGTGCCCTCCCCCACTGACGCAGCACCACAGCAGGGAAACGGGAAAGCCTGGCTGCAGGAGACAAGGGGCGGCAGCCAGGCACAGTCAGCAGACAACAGCCCCAGCCCACCCACCCGCACAGAGAGGAGCAGAGCCAGCCCACCCCTCCCAGAGCAGGAGTGGTTCTAGAAGTGACGCTCACGCTTCCAAATGGCTATCCCCTGACAGTCCTCGCCCTAATTGACAGTGGGGCGTCAGCGAACTTCTTCTCGAGAAACTTTGCAGAAGAGCACCAGATCCAGCTTCTGCAGCTGGATTTTCCTCTGCACGTGGCAACCATTGACGGCAGAGAGCTGCTGGGAGGGGCCATCACGCATCAAACCCCCCCCATGAGAATGACGGTTGGAAGGCACTCAGAGACACTGGCATTCAACGTCACCACCATCTCAGACCCCCCCATCGTTTTGGGCATGAGCTGGCTGGCGCGCCATGACCCCTCCATAAGTTGGCACCAGAGATGCATCACTTTTGGATCGGACTTTTGCCTGGAACATTGCATGCAGCACCAACCAGGGGAGGGGCCTCCGATAGCCACGGTGGCCACCATGCACGTCAAAGGGGGTGAAGCGATACCCAAGCCGTACTGGGACCTGCAGGAGGTCTTCAGCGAAGCGGAGTCCGACCACCTACCCCCACACAGGCCTTTTGACTGCCAGATCAACCTGGTGCCAGGGGCAACGATACCCCCAGCCAAGCTGTACGCCATGTCAGATCAGGAACTGGAGGATCTGCGTGCTTTCATCGACAAGAACCTCAAGCGGGGGTTCATCAGAGAAAGCAAGGCAGCAGGGGGCAGCCCGGTCTTCTGGGTGGACAAGAAAGACACGCAACAGCGCCGTCTTGTGGTGGATTTTAGACGGCTGAATTCAGTGACAGAGCCAGTGGCTTTCCCCATGCCCAGAGTGGATGATCTCCTGACAGCGGCACGCAGGGGCAAGATTTTCACCAAGCTAGACCTGAGGGGGGCGTACAACTTGATCAGGATCCGGGAAGGCGATGAATGGAAGACCACGATGTTCACGCCTCTGGGCTCTTTTGAATATCTGGTGATGCCCTTCGGGTTGCAAGGGGGCTCAGCATGCTTCCAGGCCTTCATGCACCACGTCCTGGGGTCCCTCCTCTTCAGGAAATGCTTGGTCTTCCTGGATGACATCCTTATTTACTCCAACGACCCAGTGCAGCACGTGAAAGATGTCAGGGAGGTGTTGCAGCGCCTGAAGGAGAACCACCTGTATGTGAAGCTGGAGAAGTGCAAGTTTCACACCAAGGAGGTGGACTTCCTGGGCTACAAGCTGTCAGACAAGGGGCTGGCGATGGACAAGGACAAGGTGCAGGCCATCCTGGACTGGCACAGCCCCAGGACTCGCAAAGATGCCCAACGCCTACTAGGCTTCGCCAACTTCTACAGGAAGTTCATCAAGAACTTCTCTCGCGTTACGGCTCCCATCACTGACTGCCTGAGAGGCAAGCAGAAGTTCAGGTGGACACCAGAGGCGCAAGCAGCGTTCGAAAGCCTCAAGAGGGTGTTCGCCTCAGACCAGAACCTGTTCCACGTGGTTCAGGACGCGCCCCTACGCGTGGAGACAGATGCTTCTGATAAAGCTGTGGGCGCCATTTTGTTGCAACTGGACGCCAACCGAGAGTGGAGACCCTGTGCCTTCTTCTCCAGGAAATTGACTCAGCCAGAGCGAAACTACACAGTGTTTGATCGGGAACTTCTGGCGATCCACGCTGCGTTCCAGCACTGGAGACACTTCCTGGTGGGCGCCAAGCACCCCATCCAGGTGTGCACAGACCACAAGAACCTGGAGTTCTGGAGAACTGCCAGGGTGCTCAACCAGCGGCAGATACGGTGGGCAGAGTTCTTCTCGAACTTCAACTTCTCCATACACTACATCCCGGGAGAGCAGAATGTCAGGGCGGATGCCCTCTCCCGCAAGCCAGAATACATGGAGGAGGAGGCGCCACCGGCACCCAGGCACATTTTCCCCCCGTCAGCATGGTCCTGCGGAGCAGCAGTGGTGAGCGAGGCAGAACTCACAGCACTGACGGCAGCGGATGAATTTGCCAACCGCATCTGCAGAGAACTGAGAAGGGGGGGGGAGCAGGCAAAAGACTTTGCAGAACGCAGGGGGCTGCTTTTCTACAAGGGTGCACTGTACCTGCCCACCACCCAGCTTAGACGTACGGTCCTCAAGCAGATGCACGACAACCCAACGGCGGGTCATTTTGGGAGGGACAAAACCACTCACCTAGTCATGAGACACTTCTGGTGGCCAGGGGTGCGGGAAGATGTTCGAGACTATGTACGGGGCTGTGACACCTGCCAGCGGGCAAAGGTGGTCAGAGCAGCGCCACCGGGATTGCTGGAGCCCTTAGCCACGCCACACAGGCCGTGGGAAGTGGTGTCCATGGACTTCATCACAGATCTGCCTTCTTCCAGGGGCAAGACCGCAGTGTTGGTGGTGGTGGACCTCATGTCCAAAATGTGCCACTTTATACCGTGTGCCAGGGCGGTCTCGGCAGAAGAGACAGCCAAACTGTTTGTGGATCACGTATTCAGACTGCATGGATTACCCTTAAGGGTTATTTCGGATCGTGGCCGCCAATTTGTTTCCAGGTTCTGGCGGCGGCTCATGAACCTCCTGCAGGTGGAGGTCAGCTTGTCGACGGCTAGACACCCGCAGACCAATGGACAGGCGGAGAGGGTCAACGCCATTCTGCAGCAGTACCTGAGATGCTACGTCAGCCAGAGGCAAACGGACTGGGTGGATCGCCTGCCACTGGCAGAATTTGCCTACAACAATGCGGTGCACGTCTCCACAGGGGTGTCGCCCTTTAAGGCCAATTACGGGCGTGACCTCAGATCTTTCCCTGAGAGGGAGGGGGAGGAGGAGGAGGAGGGCCCACAGGCTGAGGATTGGGCAGAGGAACTGGAGACGGTGCACCAGCAGCTCAGAGAACACTTGGAGAGAGCCAAGGAAGCGTACAAGAGGGGGGCAGATCGCCACAGGCGACCGGGGGAGGTCATTAGGGTGGGGGACAAAGTTTGGTTGTCCTCGGAGGGCCTTCCCATCAGAGGGCGATGCAAAAAGCTGGCGCCCAGAAGGTTGGGCCCCTTCACGGTCACGCAACAGGTCAACCCGGTGGCATACAGGCTGGCACTGCCAGAGGACATGAGGGTGCACCCAGTGTTTCATAGATCGCTGCTGTCACCGTACAGGGAAAGCAGCAGGCTCCGAGACAGCGAACAAACCCCTGAGGGAGGGGGGGAGAGGGAAGGCAGGGAGCAACTCAATGAGGCCACAGCCATCCTGGATTCAAGGTGGGGGGTGGGGGGCCTGGAGTACCTCATGGCATGGGAGGATGCTCCACCGTCCCAGAATGAATGGGTCCCAGCCACTCAGATACAGGAGGAATTCCTGGTAGAAGAATTTCACGCCCTTTTTCCCCATAGACCCAAGCCCTGGCACATGGAAAGGGAGGGGGAGGGGGAGGAAGCACGGGAGAGCAGTTCACCATGGCGCTGGGAAGCGGAGTTTGAGGAACCAGAGGATGAGGTATGGGTGTCACCGAGATCCACCCAGTCAGAGGAAGGAGCAGATTGGCAGAACATTTTTACCCCCACCAGCTCTGACGCCACAGACTTTTTGGGATTCCCGTCCTCCCAGGCGGAAGGGGGGGGCTTGCAGGACTGGGGGGAGGTGTTCACACCAACGGGCTCGGAAAGCACTGAGTTCTTAGGCTTCCAGTCGTCACCGACACCTGGGGGGGACCTGGGGAGGGGTGAAGGAGAGCTTGGGAGGGGGGTGGATGTGAGGGACAGGGGATATCGCGAAGTCCCTCCCCTCCTAAGTTCAAGCCAATCCCCGAGCACAGGGGGAAGCAGAGAGAGTTCCGATTCCAGTGGGGAAGCAGGAAGTCGTGTCCGAGGCTCAGGCAAGGTAGAGGAGCCAGGGTCCCAGGTGGGACAGGAAGGGGCGAATAAGGGCGGGAGACCCATCCCCCCAACTCCGGAATTACGCAGAAAGAGGAGGGGAAAGAGGATGGGTCTGCCAAAGCTTTTGTGTTGGAGAAAGACGCGCCAAAAGCCATTAGGAGGTTCTGAAACCGACTGACAACATCACTCCGTGTAAATAGCAATGACTTGAGCACTGTAAATACGCAGCACCAATAAAAGAATAAAATGCAGAGCTGCGTAGCGTCGTTACTCTGAAGTAGTCCACTCCGGCCACTGTGACAGCTTCTGTCACAATGAATTTGTTATTCTTTTAAGGTACCACGAGAGTCTTCATTTTGCTGCAACAGACAAATACAGCTATTTTTAAATTGAGAGTTGATTTATATGCAAAGTTAACAAACAGGACTCTGAAATACATAATTTAGACAGCTACTAAATTAATACTGGCCTGCTAGCGATATATGACTAAGCTGGAAAACAAGCTGATTAGTAACCTTTTATTTACAGAGATGTCTAACTAGATTGCCAAAGTCATGGATTTCAAAGTTTGTAGATAATAACTGAAAATATTGTGCAGCGTTTGCTTTCCCCCTCTCCTGGCTCACATATCATTTGTCCAGGGGTTTTTGCTTTTTGGTGTGTGCCAAATACTGAGTAAATTTATTACTACCTTTAGTTATGGACTTAGTCTCTTGAGCAATGTTGCATTTTAAACAAGACTGACCTGGCTGCTGTCCTGACTTAGTGTTCTCTTCACATCTGGACCAGTTGTCCAGCCTTTAATTAGTCATACAATCTTTTTTTACTTTTTGGCACACTTAGTTTGATCCTTCACTTATCAGGTGATGTTGGGAAGCAACCAGAAAAAGTAAAAATGGATCGAGACAAAAAAAATGGGAAGGTGACATTTGAGCACCAATCAGCAAGAAGAGGTAAAAAAAATTAATCAAAGATTTCCATACAGCCATTACCAGCTGGCATTCATGGCCTCTGAGCCGTTGAGCTAAAAAGTCTACAGAGAGGTACATGGCGCAGCTGAGTTTGTCTTGTAAAAACACAGCTGTCCAAAACATGACAGCTACAGCATTAACAGGGCCATTAAGAGGTGTAGAACATTTCCAGGGAAATGATTTGAAAAATGACAATGCTGGCTCCTTGTGCGATATTAATTATACCCTGTGCTCATGGCAAATAAGCTAAAATAGTTGGCAAGAAAGACAAAATGAGGTGTCTTGTTTCTGGTAGTCATTTGGATCAGTCATTGTACAAGATTCTGTATTTTTTTTTTAAAGAGCTAACACTAATGGACAAGAGGGTGTTTCTTCATTAAGCATTCTTGGTTTGTGCTTGCGCTTTAAAAACTTTTCTTTCTAAGTGCAAAGTGAATGTCCCTGAAGCAATGTGAATGCTTGCTATGGGAAATATAAGCTCTTTCTTTCTTTCTAAATAATTTTTATTATTTTTTCCCCTTGTTTACAAAAGCACATGCATTGTCTCTTTCTTCAAGTTGCCCCCCCCCAATAGATCAGTTACATTTGTTGTGAGATATAAGCTATTTCTGAATCCCCCCCCCTTTCTTTTGGTCTGCCTTGATTGAGCAATGATCAGTCCAGTCTCCTTACCTCAGGTTCAGCATAGAGACTGTGTGCCAACCTCTGCCTCTCCTTGATTGATTTTGACACACCGTTATGAGTCAATCATGCCACACTCTATTTTTGCTGATTGTTTTAGTGGGATGGGTGGGCAACTTTACCTGTTTTCTTGCAGGAGACACTGAAAGTGTGGTACTTTCTTGGGTTCCATGATCACTGCAGATGGTGACAGCAGTCACAAAATTAAAAGACACCTGTTTCTTGGGAGAAAAGCAATGACAAACCTAGACAGCATCTTAAAAAGCAGAGAAATCACCTTGCTGACAAAGGTCCGTATAGTTAAAGCTATGGTTTTCCCAGTAGTGATGTATGGAAGTGAGAGCTGGACCATAAAGAAGGCTGATCACTGAATTGATGCTTTTGAATTATGGTGCTGGAGGAGACTCTTGAGAGTCACATGGACTGCAAGAAGATCAAACCTATCCATTATTAAGGAAATCAGCCCTGAGTGCTCACTGGAAGGACAGATCCTGAAGCTGAGGCTCCAATACTTTGGCCACCTCATGAGAAGAGAAAACTCCCTGGAAAAGACCCTGATGTTGGGAAAGACTGAGGGCACAAGGAGAAGGGGATGACAGAGGATGAGATGGTTGGACAGTGTTCTTGAAGCTACGAACATTAGTCTGACCAAACTGCGGGAGGCAGTGGAAGACAGGGGTGCCTGGTGTGCTCTGGTCCATGGGCTCATGAAGAGTCGGACATGACGACATGACTAAATGACAGAAGAAGAAGAAGAAGAAGAAGAAGAAGAAGAAGAAGAAGAAGAAGAAGAAGAGGAAGAAGAATCTTTTGGTGAATCCTTGTTTATACAAAAGCAAAAGAAGCAACTTCCCAGTTATTCATGCCTTGTATTTGTAAATGGAATAGTATAACAAATAGGAAAGTCTGCTACTGTTCAAAGTGCTGGTTATGACCTATAAAGCCATATATGGCTTGTGTGTGTCTTCAATGGAGAAGTGTTGTGTGTTATATAGCAATTACAGTGTATGATAAAAATCCTGCTTTTGAAAGAAAACTGAGGCCAATGGTTCCTGCATGTAAATGAGTACATGAAATGCACTGATGCAATTCACACATATACCAAGTGGCCAGGAAGAACATTTTTGCTGAGTATGCTTTCAGAGAACATCCACTTAGCCTTATGTTGGAATCAGGAATCCAAGTCTACAGTAAAAAATGATTTGAAGTTGAATTCTTTGGGAACTATTTGTTTGAAGCCAGGATTCCTGATTTGTATGCAATGCTGAGATTCTTTGAAACTTGAAGTAAACTTGGCAGTAGTATTTCTTCTGGCCACATTGGAAGAGGTAGATGTAGAAGCCTGATATTTCACGTGGGCTTGTTGAGGCTTGACCCAGGTTTAATGTTACACACAAACCAAATATCTTGTCTTGGCAGACTGAACCCATAACACGTGGCTTTCTGATGATGAATTTTATCTTCCTGCTTTTATGCAACAGGGAAGACATTGCAGATTTCATTTGGTAGGAGTGCAATACAAGATTCACAGCAAAAGTTCAATAAACTGATCTTGGGTATATTGATATTAAATGGCAAATTGAGTTATTTTCATATTTTTTGTAGTCTCTTTTTGGTATCTCACATAATAACCAGAGCTATAAGCTATTCCTAAAAGACATGGGGGTCTGAAATGTGGGAAATGTGCCATATAAGAAGCCAAGTATGGTGTATGGGTTTTGCCAAGGGAAAGTAATTTTCCTTTGAAATTGGTTTTTGTGGTTTTGCTCCTTGGCATTTGAATGTGAAGTATTCAGATTGTCTCTGTTTGCATGTATATCTATGTGTAATGGCCTTTTGAGAAACCACATCTGTATTTTGAAATCTAACCTTGGTTCTTCACACCTCTTGCTATGTAAACTTGATGTGTGTGGGTTTTAGTCATGAGTTCAATAAAGGACAAAGGCAGGTGGAGTCCTCAGTAGTGAATTCTTCTTTTAAGCAAGGTTGGTCAGGAGTAAAATGAAGATCAAAGTTTGCTGTGGGAGGCCTGACTGATTTTAATCTGACTGGGAAATTTGGGTGGCTTTACTTTCTTTTTCTGAAAAAAGAGGGAAATACTAACTTTGGGATCAATGGGCATAAAATGAAGAAATCCTAGAACCTCCTCATACACACAACTTTTTATCTGACTATGGTTAACTCATCTCAGGACCCCCCCCCCTCTCTATATATATAATGAATAACAGATGAAATTATATAGGAAGATATCAACAAGTTCCAGGAAAGGAAACTGCACCATATACATTAGCAAATAAATGCCTCGTGGGATAAGTTCCTATCCAAGTACCACCATCCTTTCAGGGATGGATTACCAAAAGAAGTATGCAAACTTGTGTCCTTGATTATCATTAGTAGTAGTATTATTCCTGTGTGTTATATGAAATATTAGAACTCTCCCGATTTATACATCATGAAGTAAATATATATGCCCATCTCTCCTGCTGTTGCTATCATAGATGGTTATACATAGGCCTTGATATGAAGAGCAAGGCCATTCTTAGATTAGTAGACACAACTGCATCTGCTGTAAAATTACGCATTTCGTGGTCCAGTGTTTAATTACTAGCCATTAAAAAATGTTATTTTGTTTAATATAATGCTGTTCAACCTATATATGGCCTCATGACATAGATCTCCCCATCTAACTGTGGTGGTGAGTTCTCAGGTATCTCTCACATTCTTAGAGATTGACCTTGAAAGCATATTAGTACTTAAGTATGGCTGAACCTCTGGAAAGAAGTCCTGTGTTCAGTTAACTCTCAAGTACCATTTTAGGTGTGCTGGAAAGGTGTGATTGGGGTGGGGGCATATGCTCTTGAAGCCACCATTCTAAAACTGTCTCTTAGGAATGCCTGCCATGTCGTTTTACTGTTCAAAAAGATCTAGGAAAGCAAAATCGAAAGTCTTCCTGCTGATTTCAGTTTAGAAATGCCCTAAGACTAAGTTACTGGTGCATGATGTACATGCACAACCAATGAAGAAAACATATGTTTGTTGTTGTTTCCTTACCACCAGTTGACATAATTTTATGTATGAGACTGGTGCATCGGAAAGGAAGGCAATGTTTTAAATTAAACTGATTAAAATGTGTTTCTGGTCCAAGTGTTTTGTTTTCTGGAAAATGCAAAAGAGGACAGTTGCAGAAAACCACAAATAAAACCCACCTTCCTTACATGTAGGCACACACCCAGGAAAAGGGGACAAAACCCACCCACTTGTCTGCATGTGCTAATTTCTTTAAATGTATTCAACTGTAAAACCGCTCATATTCTAGAAATGAAACTGTTAAAAGTGGAAAGGTCAGTCAAGCTTACAGTCTCAGATTGTAAGGGAAAAAAAGAGATTCAACTTCCTAGATAAAAAGACAACTCAAGATATTTCCAGAATGCTGCTTCTGTGTTTGTGTCTACCAGAAATGATGCTCCAATTTGCTTGGTTGCCCCAGGAAAAACCTTCCAATAGGCTTGTCTTTAGCACTGTTGAGCAATGCTCCCTCCCCCACCCCATAGCCCCAAGATCCAATACATCACACTGCTACCTGCGTTGGTCCTGTAGTTAAATTGCTTTATACAAACAACTCTTTGTAATTCCTTCTGTGAAAAACGTTGTGTGCTCTTGGTAAAGAAAGGGGGAAGAAAGATCTGAAAATAAGAGGTCACAAGGAGGTCAAAATGTTTAGTGGAAAAGATCCTGCAAAGTTTCGTGCCATTCTGTTTTGAGAGTCTAGTTCACATGGACATGCTTTATTTTGTTTCTTTTAAGGGTCTTATCACCCACCCACCCACCCACCCATGCAAAAAGCAACACCCCACTCTACTAAGGTCAGCCTGTATCTTTTAAAAGAGACTTTTAAATGCTGCAGCTTTTTATCTGATAATCCTTTCTTAAACATATTGAACATGAGAAATAATACTTTATCTTAACTGCCTAGTGCGGAGAAAATGTCTTAAAATTATAGTGTGTGGCAAATTAGAGACTGCTTTGTTCCCCCCACCCTTTCCAGTGCTGAAACATAAGCTGTCCCCCCCCCTTTTACCTTGTTTATCTTGAAAACACACTTTAATGCCTGTGGTGTTTCTGTTAACCTCCCTGAACTCTTGTGATTTCATTCATGTGATTTGTTGTTGAATGACCTTTCAAGGATTTCACAAAACATGACCTTTTTCTTGTCAAACATTCAAGGGTTTGTCAAGTGAAGCTGTCAGGGGGGACAATGCTTGTTTTGCTCATTATAACTAATGTGCTTCCAACATCCTTGAAAATGCAAATCATACTTTTCCACATTAGTTTGTGTATTCATTGTTTTGGAAAGAAAGAACTTTCTGATATGTAAAGACATGTAATATGTAACATGCACACAATCTTTATTGATTTTTTCCCTAAAAGTTAAAGCAATTTAGAGCATGGCTACTAAATCATGCTCTTTCTGAGGATGTCCAAGAGCACATGGCTGGTCACTATTGGAAACTGAATGCTGTATTGGATGGACCCTTTGGTCCGATCCAGCAAAGCAGTTTCGTGTGACAGTGACCTAGTTCTCACTAAAGTGGTAAATCTGTGTCTGCACTGTTTCATTTCAGAGTGCAGCACATGATGGAATGCTCCCCTATAAAACAAATTTTCATGCAGTTAGAAATCTAGTGAAGTTGGAAATTTCCCATCAATATGTATTTTTCTATGTGCATGGTGTGTGTGTGTGCGTGCACGTGCGCGCATGCACGTGTGCATAACTGTGGATGAGCATTCCAAAGTGGTATTGATCAGATAGATACACATTTCTTGACTCAGTGGGAATTACTGTATTTTTCTGTGTATAAGATGCCCCCCCCATGTATAAGATGACTCCTATTTGTTTTAACCCAAAATTAAGAAATCAATATTTTAAACATCAAACAGAACACCTTTGAGCTTTTTAGGGAAGGTTGCCCAAAGTTAGGGTTGCCATATTTCAAGAGCCCGAGCCTGGGCTGCCTGCAGCAGAGCCTGAGCTGGAACCCCTGTGCATTCACCACCTGTGTATAAGATGGTCCCCAATTTTTGACTAATTTTTTTAAAGCAAAAAACATTGTCTTATACATGGAAAAATATGGTAAGTTTATTCTACCAACTTTTTTGTGTTAAAAAAATGTACTTTCACTCAAGTCACCATTAACATGAACAACAAATATAACTTTAAAAATGTACTTCAGTTTTCTCCAGTTATTGCCAATCTAGTGAAACATTGGATTACTTATGTTGTTTGGCTCAGAACTTAATGTACAGTTGAGTTTAATCAGTGTCATAAGTTCCACACATTTTCCTCAAACCTTGGATGTTCCCACATGAATCTTTGTTCAGTTTACAATAGCCCTGTTTTACTGGATTTCTGTTTTTATCGTCATCGTTCATGATACTGTTTTTATGTTGATTTTTAAAAATTATTATTATTTATTCAACTTATACACCGCCCTATACCCGGGGGGGGGGGGGGGTCCTCAGGGCGGTTCACAACAAGACCACAACATATAAATCAAACCAAAAGCAGTAATCCAATAACCGCCCCCCCCAAGCTACATTCTAAAAGGGTGTTGGATGTATTGCTTATATTCCTTGTGTAATAGTTTTAAAAGCATTAAGCAATTTAGAAATACTTTATAATAAAATAAATGAGTTAACCCTGGGGGAGGGAGTTTCTCAGTTGTAGTGCTACCTCAGAAAGGATTTGTTGAGCCTAGAAAGCATGGAGGATAACTTTGGCAAAATTGTATCTGCCCAGAAGTTTATGGATCGGTTCCCGCACACTGCTACCACCAAACCGAATGCTACTTTCCCAAATATTTCATAGAAAATATGCTATGTAAGGAGTTGCAACATTATAAAACAGAATTTTAATGTACATTTGCTATAGTGGGTTTAGTTTTTTTGCATTTGTTTCAGCATATGCTTCAATGAAGACTTCATAGTGCAGCAAAATTTCTCATAAGGTCTCAATTTGATATTCTTGACAGACATATTTAGGGCACTTACAATTCTGTCTTGTATGAAGTACTCCTCTTTGAAATAATAAAACCGCTAATATATATATGGCTTTTCAGCTTTAGATACAGGGTTTATTATAAATGAGTAACAATAAATCTTCTCTTAAAGCTGATTCAGATGTTAAAGAAGGCAGGAATGCTGCAGCCAAAGTGATTCTCCCCCCTTCTCTGTCCTGTAGCAAACAAAATGAGAACATGAAGATTCTGTTCACAAATCTCAGGTAACTCTCTGTGTGAGGACTTAAATCCTATTATTCCCATTTAGATCCAGAAGCAAAACCCTAATCCTAAAAGCTAGCAAGCAGCTTCAAAAGACATGATCATGCGATTCCAGAATTATTTGCTTTCTTTACTGCAGACCTCTGCTGCTCTCAACAGCTGCTGAAGTAGCAATTATCAATTGCATCTCTACCTCAATTGCTGTTGGGCACTAGGCTCGAGAATACAGCAAGATTTACATGTAGCAGATATCTGGAGGTCATTACTTCAGACTCTCTTGAGCAACTTTGCAGATCTTGGTGTAATACTGCCATGTATGCAAAATATCCTTTATTAAACTAGAATTTTGGGGAAAGCAAGCAGATGAATGGGAAAGCCATGGCTCCTTTATGTAACTGTCTTGTATGCATTTTGGTGTTTTTGCTGTTCGCATAATGCACACAGATGCATCAGGTATTTCAGATTTACAAATTTTTGAAGTTTTTTTTTTAAAAATTTTTTTGTGGTACCTAAACTTTGGGTTGGAAAGACTGGAACTATTCAAGGTTGAAAAGCGTATTCACATTACATCTTTATGGGGCTTTAAAAAAAAGACAAGCAATTTAGAACAACATTAGAGATACTGAAGATGAGAAAAGTTATTCATTCCACAAAGCCCCATCATCCTGGATATTTCACCTCTCCCTGCATGTTACAGTGTGAGAAGCTTTGCCCACTAGGCTTTTAGGGAGTGGTTATGATTGGTAGTCAGATTTCAGATAAATAGTAGGTGAACTAAAAAATAAAGAAAACTTGATGTAAGGAGAAAATTTTATATCAAAGCCTACAATAGCTGTGGCATGTTTGTGTGTATATATGCAATTCTAGGTATACTTTGTTTATCTTCAAAGTTCTCTAATATTTTCTAGATTAATCTTTTAAAATTATGATTCATCAACGTGAATCTAAGTTGGTATGAAAAAGTACATTGTGAAATATGTTCAAGGTGATAAAACCACATATAAAAAAACCTATTTATTCATTCATCATTTAGGCTTATATGTAATTTATTATAGCTTGCCTGCACCAAAGACTCATGGCTGGAGACCAAAGCATCCACCACCATTAACAGAACATTATCATAATATATATTTACACCATTAGCTTCTCGGCAAATTAACCCTGAATTTCAAAGACCATTCCAAACTGGTAGGTTTTAAGCATCATCCCAAAGGTGATAAGGTTGGTACTTCACAGCATTAACAAAAATAATACGGCTGATTCCAGATGCTACCCAATCATTGCTCTTCTATTGTAGGCTACAATCATCATTGCACCTGTCTTTGCACACTGTTAGGAATAATGTGTTTTTCTCATATGTACACCCTGCTATGTTCACTCCACACCAGTGAAGGCGACCATAGCTGTTGTGAGTGGGGTCATTTGTAATTCAGCACACGTTCATTGCAGGCTACTCCTGTTTTGTGCATGTTCAAACAATGTGCTGTGCACACGCAGAACTTTTTTCGGACCTGAAAGGGCATGGTGAGAGCAGGGGTGAAGCAGGACAGGCTTATGTGTGCTCCTCCAACATGTGCAGTGACCCGGAACGCAGCCCCCACACAAATCGGAGGTTGTCTGTATATCCCTTGTAGTGGGTTCTATTTTATGATTCCATTGTTTTGTTTTGTTTTGTTTTCATTTTAACTGTTATTATCATGTGATAGGTTCACTTTCCCATTAAACCATTCCCCATGTTGAAGTCTCACCCTTTTAAAGAGTTGGAATAGGCAGTGCTAAAAGCATCTTCATTTGTAGAGATTACTCTTCCAGCCTTCTGGAAAAAACCCCCAGACAATCTGAGGTCTGATAAAAGACCACAGCGAAAATGCAGGATACATTGCAGATTGTTGTTTTTATTATTACCAGAAGGTTGAAGGCAAAATGGTTGTTGCTTATTTGCATTGATTGGTTCACAGGAATGTATATTTAAAATTGCCCCTTGCTGAAGATTAGCTATTTACCATGTTTTTATTATTACTGTTTTTTAAAAATGTAAAACCAGATTGGCTCAGCTAAAGCATGCCACTACCAAGACTTGAAATGACAGCATGCCAGAATCTAGGCCAGAATTTGATGAAAACATATCACATTCAAGTCTTATTCACATAAGTGAGAGCTGCACTTGAATGCACATGGGCTCTTGAAAAAAGGCACACTTGATTCAATAGGCCTTGCTCAGAAAAATGCCTTCTGGGATCCCGCCCCCCCGCCCCAGTGAAAAGTGGTAATTATGCTATCTATTATGGAAATGTATCCTAGTATTTAAACAGGTCACATTACATAATGGTATGCTTTTGCTTTCATTAAACCAGCTAGCTTATGGATACATTAATTTATTTATCTGGTAATGAAGAAGGAAAAACCTTGGTGAAAGACCGCATGGTCATTTAACACTCTGCTGCTTACTTACCAACACCTTTTCTTCATTGCTGAAATTCAGTCAGACAAGTCATGTTATTTCCCACCAATAACTGAAATTGCCATTTTGCAAGTTATCCTCTCTTTACTATTCATTTGAACTTTTGCCCGGTAGAGCACAAATCGCTTGTTAAATAAAGGTTTATAAGTCATAATCACATACTACTTCTTCCATCTTCAGGTGGCCTATAGCTCAGTAGTAAAGCACATAATTTGAATGCAGAATGTTCCAAGTTCAACTTCTGCTATTTGTGTGTTCAGACCCAGAAACCTCCCCCCTAAATAAATTCACACATGACTCAAATTTTAGTTTGGTTTTTGGCAGAATTTAGGCCACAACTTTATTGATTACAGAAAGTGAGTGGTTGCATAGGCTCTGGTTCGACTAGCTCCCTGCACCCTGGCAGGTGGCGCTGACCCAGGGCACCAGCATTGGTCAGCCAAGGGTGAACACCTGGATAGGTGGAAAGCCAGGAACAAGCTATGTCTGCCACCCAGATGTCCCCCTGGACTCAGGCACAGGCACAACCCCCTCACAGGGGTTGACCAAACCATTTGAGTCCCTGGATACCTTTTACGGAATACCCTTCACATAGGGATGATGGGAGCGTTCTCCCATCCCTATCACCTGAACCAGTGCCTATCCGCAACCATACAAGTTGTGACGATTTGCTATGCGGCAGGCGAAACCCAAATGGCACCAGCCAATCAGCCAAGTGAGGAAAATTCCTGCCGTGCCCCTGTCCCAAAGACAGGTGACACACGATGGCATAGCAAGTTCAAGCTAAAGGTAGGGAGAGGTGGGTGGGTGTTATGAGTGCACACACCAAAAGAGGAAGCTCTGGGTCACGTGCACGGGCATATATAGGTCCTTTGATCTGTTTGAACTGTGCCCCATTGGCCAGATTGACCCCAGCATTGAGGGACCTACCAATCGGGTGTTGTGGCTGACCAATCTTACCCACCCACAACACAGGGTGTCAGTCTCCAGGTCTCACTGCAACACGTGGCCTCCGTGAGGGAGGACCCGATCTCCATGTGATTGGGAAAAAACCCTGTCTGAATCCCTGGAAGGCCATATCAGTCATTATAGGCCTGGGACATGGTGCCCATGGACATCACCTTGACACCTGGCAAGGCCCCCAGACCACCAATTTTATTTTCACAAGTTTTTTAATACTTTCTGTTGGTTTTTTGAAGGATGCCTGCTTTATCATCTGTTTATCCTATCTCAAAGGATGTAGGTGTGTGTGTGTGTGTGTGTGTGTGTGTGTGTGTGTGTGTGTACGAGAGAGAGAGAGAGAGAGAGAGAGAGAGAGAGAGAGAGAGAGAGAGAGAGAGAGAGAGAAGCCTCACCAACTTGGGGGAACAACCAATGGCATATATATATTTGACAAGCCACTGTGTTACAATTTTGAGCAAGATGTGTGGGATTTTGTGTAATGGCAAACTTGTAAAGGACTTTTCCATAGGCTTTGTTACTATGCTGTTTGTGAGAGAGATGGTGCCAGTGTAACTAATCCTGATAAAACCCTAAAAAGCAAATAATTGCAAGAATAATTCGTTTAGCACAATCCGGTCATATCTGCATTGCAGGCTTAAATTAAACAGGCCTACCCGACGGGCCCTGGGAAAACAATAGCTCTGTCAACAGGCCTAGAGATCTCTAACAGAATACTCAGTACCTTCACCATATTACAATTCCTAGTTTTCTTTTTGGAGGGAATTAAATTGGTAGAGAACCAATTTATGTTGGCAGTGTAGGTGTATTTTCTGTGTGCTACACTTTTGCAATTAGTTACATGCTACACATTTTAAGCAGTTTTGAAGCTTTTGCGCTGTCAAGGCTTCTAACCAAGTAATCATTGTTACTGTGAAAGGGTTAGAGAGCCCAGTGTTTATTTTTAGATGATGGTGGTACGTCCTGATGGGTATATATGTTGCACGTGGTCTGTAGTTGTGTCCTATGTCAGCAGTGTGGAAAATAAAGGGTTTTTCTTTTTCTTCCAAGAGCAGTATTGGGTAATACCTTATGCCTAATAAGTACTTTTTGGATCACGGGGATACATTTGAGTCAAGCATGTAAAGTGATAAACAACCTGACATATTTTAAAAGTGATGTCTGTAAAATAACCACTGCACAGAAATCGCTATGAAATTGCCGCCCAGAGTGTCTGGGGAAACACAGCCAGACGGGGTGGGGAATATTATTATTATTATTATTATTATTATTATTATTATTATTATTGGATGTGCTTGTTGAAGTTCAAACAAAGCTGTATCCTCACAAGTGTTTCTAATAATGTATCATTTTTCATTGGATCCCTTTACCAAATTATCATTTTTTCTCCCCCAAAAGACATTTACGTTGAATAATTCTCTTCTTAACCTGCTAAAACTTGTGCTACAGGCTTTTGTTAAAAAGTAAGTTGCTTATTTCAGGCAAGCACAATGGAATGGGCAGTTGGTTGGATGCATTCCACAGTTATCAGGAACCATGAGGAACAAAGTTATTCAAACCTTTAAAAATATTATTAAACTAAAATTCTCATTTGATAGATTTAAAGAATATGTGCCCCCACTTGTGCCCCTTTGCTCCCCCCTCCTAGTATTACCTTTTACAGGATAGATGTCAGCATATGGTTACGATCTCTGTATTCTCTGACCAGATTTGGTTTCTGCAGAGTTCATGAGAAGATAAATTTTGTCCTAGTAATACTATAGTGACTCATAAATAAATGGTTACCCTTTGGTGCTTACAGTTTTCATTAAAGCGGCCTGAGCTTTGTTATTGACACCATAGGTTGCCTATTCAGGGAAATGCAGTAAAATTTATCAGTGTGCTTTCTACACCTAATAAATCATCCAAGCAGGGAACCATATGGCAGATAAGACCTTGAAAATGTGGCTTCAGCATGTGAACAGTCAAGTTGCTGAAATCTTGAATGATTACAGCCGGTGCATTTTCCTCTGGAATATCTTACAGTTATTATACATGCCATTCTCTTGTTCACCCTGTCTCCTCTTCCCCCTTTCTTTCTCTCTTTCTCTCCTTTCTTTTTCTTTCATTCTTTTGTTTGTTCTTCTTCCTCTTCATTTTTCGTTGTTGGAAGAGCTGCTGTTTCTGGAGAGAGAAAAAAACACCCTTCTAAAGCCGATAAGACATTTTTATAATGCCTTGCTGGTAGTAGGAAAGAGGGGCAGGGAGGAGCAGAGACTGATGGGAAAGGATGATATATGTGGCGGCTGTGTCCCAACTCTCCTCTAGCCCATTGTCATTAATCATAGCTATTAGGGATTTTTCCCCCAGAGCTGCCTTGTCTGCACACTGCGTCAGAAAAGCCTTTGTGTTCTTTTCATGCCACAACGCAGAGGAAGGGGGAAAAACCATCAGCAAGTACTCCTCTACTACCACCACCACCTCTACCAGAATTTCCCTTCTCTAAGGGGGAAACAGAGTTCAGTTGGCCATCTCTGCCCTATGGGTAAGCACTTATCCAGTGGCACAATCACAGACCGCAGGATTTTAAGGCATGTTTGTTCAGTAATGGCTTTCTTTTATGCTCAGTGTGCTGTTAGTGTTTTTGTCTTTTACTAAAGTGGTCTATAAGATTTTTCCCAGGGCTACTTGCAATCACAGGATCATTGGAAGGGTAGGAGGGCTCTCATTTATAAAGCCTTTGGAAAGCAATGGTTTAAGACCATGTACACAGGGCTTTCTTTTCCAGCCGGAACTCGTCAGAACTCAGTTCTGGCACCTCTCAGGTGCGTGCCATTGCCTTTCTAAGAGAACAAGGGAGGCATTCACAGTGAGTTCCGGCAACTCTTTTTCTAGAAAAACAGCATGAAATGCACAGGGTTCATTATTTTGCTGACTGCTTTTGTACATAGTGCATTGCTATTGTACATACCTTTGTGCAATATTGTTGTCTAAAGCATGAGTAGCTGTCCATGCTGTCTGTACATCCAGGCTGTCGGCAAAGTAGAATGCATCAATATTCTCTGCTTCCCTTCCTTCAGTTAGTCTTATGATGTAACACCTCACTGCGCCTGTATACACAAAATTCTTTCCTCACTTTGAAATATTTTCTGGTGTGTTTTTCAGTATACCAGAAGTCTGGAAGGAGAGGGGAGTAGCACAACACTAGGTCTGCCCTAATAGGAGGTGATCTAATAAAACATTATCTGTGCACAGCTGGTGGCAGCAAGCACTTGAGAATCATTGAATTGTAGAGTTGGAAGGGACCCTGAGAATCAAATAGTCCAACCGTCTGCAATGCAGGAATATGCAGCTGTTCCATATGGGGATCGAACTTGCAACCTTGGCATTATTAGCACCATGCTCTAATCAACTGAACTATCTAGGAGAAGTGCATTCTCAATACAAAGCGGAGTAAAACCATTTCTGCATAATGTGCTTTAGACAGAAATGACATGGGAGTAACATCATGTGAACTGCACACCCAAAAGTGTGCCTACATCCAGCACTGACACATAATCACACAGACCCTAAGTGGCGTGATTCTGTGGTATATGGGAAAGGAAATAACTATTGCCAGGTGACTGTGTGGCACTTTTGTGTGTTTGAATCTCCTAATCCTGGGGTGAAAATGAAAAACTCCTTCAATCAAACATTGATTTGGTTTTAATGAAACAATAATATTGGTGGATGGGGATGAGTTTAGTCTGCCATGTTGTAGGAATCTTAAATATGATTCTTTGGCCTAGATTCAGCTAATCCGGCATGTTAGCAGACACACACCCTCCATGCCTCCTCCAAATCCCTTCTGGAGGGTCAGGAAAAACCCAGGAACAGTTTGTTAAATAAAAAGACACAAACATCTGGGTGCTAGGGAGACTAAGCAAAGTGTAGATAAACATCATAAGCTTTGCAGGTACCCTGCCTCAAGACCGCAGACACAAACATTCCATGAGAAGTCCCAACTCCACTGCTGAAACTGAGGCTTCAAGAACATGACACCCAACAGAGCTAGCAAAGAGTGGGTGACAAGAGGTTGGGAGGCCTTGCTTCAGAAAACAATCTCTAAGCATCCACAAGCCCCTTCTTCCAAGCACCATAAGGAATGCAGATAACATGAATGGCTGCAGAGTGACCCTCATCCCTTGCTGTTGCAAAGCATTTGTTTTTGTAATACAAATACAAACATAAACATGTTCCTGACATTGTGACTGTAGAAACATTGATACCCCACCAAGACTCAAGTTGCCTCCTTGGAGGGGTGGGGTGAAACTTGGGATGTAGATTCTATGTGCAAACCTCCTCCTGGTCAACCACCAGGCAAGACTGGCATTGACTGACAGTGGTAACTGTTGTGGTATTATGGTAACCTTTCTGTGTGGCCCTGGTTTGTTCGTATTTACTTGCGAGAACAATTCAATTTGCTGCCTTGGAGTAGGGTGGTTATGTTTTGCTGTTGCCACATACTGATTGAGGCCTTTCCTATGTGAGTGCTGTGTTGTTGCAAGTGAAATAGCATGGTTGCTAGGTGGCAGTAGAGCTTCCATGGGTGTCATGAGATTTGATATATATGTTACTACATTACTGCATGCTTCTCCAGACTCTTATGCATTTGTTGTTTCTGCTGGTCAAGCATTGGCTTGCACCTGTGACAGAGCAGCCAACAGCATAACAGGACCGCAGGGTGAGGCTGTAACACAAGCACCTGTGTACAGGAGGACTAGTAAAAGTTAATGTGAGCTAGTGGCTTCTGTTAACCTATTTACAAGGTTGCAGTTATTTTATCTTGACTTTTATCGTAATCTGTGTTGAGTGATTGCCATTAACTATTCCATACTCAATAATAATGGATTAACTAGAGAATTAGCAATGATTTTGTTTCTGCATCTTGGTTTCCGCTTGCAATGAGTGTTTGCAAGGAATGTTAGTCTCTTATGGGTGGTTGAAGGGGAAATGATGCATTGTGGTTCTTGTAGCTATCACCACCACGACCACCATCATCGTTGTCATTTATTACTATTTATTTTATATAATGTTTTCTGGCCCAAAGGCTCCCAAAACAGCAGGCAACATCGGAAAACATAATACTGTATAATGCAATGAAACCCCCAAAATCAATCAACATGCAATCACAACAAAGGAGAAATGTCTTCCCAAGCTGGAGGGGAAAGGTGTTCTCACCATCCATACATGCTGCACATTTTGGGTTTGGGAACAAAGAGAAATGCCTTCTTTTATTTTTATTTTTTACAAAAGCTGACTCCCAACTAGAATAATTTATGGTGCTCTCACTGCCCATTCTACCTATTCAGCAAGCAAGTAATCCATTTTTCAGCCAATTAATATTTATCAGGAATATTTAGAATAGAGTCCAGTACCCTATTCCATGGTTTCTAGGCAAGTACAGCCCTCCGAAAGTTCAGATAAAAAGGATGTGGCCCTTGCTGTTATGCCACACAAACAGAATGATCCAAAGCAGCCTTTGATAATGATCCATCCTGATGTCAGCTGGTGTCCTACGTGCTTGCTGGTTGGTCTCCAACTGTGGTAGAAATGGAAAATATACCCTTAGACACCCAGCTTGTTCAGGCTGCAAACTACAGTTTAAGAACTAAAGAACCATTTCGTTCTCACCCTTTGACTCCTGCCTTTTGCTAAGGTACCGGCTTTGTTACCTGAAAAGGAGGGGAGAAGTCAGGAGTTTCTGGTGTTATAGGCCCTCTTCATGTCTAACTCAACCCACCACCAATCCTCAGTAGCAAATACAGCTGCTAAATTATCTCTTAAATTGTTTGTGCAAATTAAAATCATCCAATGTGTTGCAATTATGAATTCCAGGTTTTAGCATTTGAAAATTTTATATTAGCGATACTGAACTGGAGAAAACAGTCAAATTTCATTCTCAGTTTTTGTGATTTGATGTATTCATTGAAAGGAAAAGTGGCTTGAACTGGAGTACTAGCCAGAATTAGTCTCAAATAAAAGGGTGACTGAAGCTGAAATTTGATGGATGATGGACATGCAATGTACTTTATTCCTATCCTTCTTAATGTTTTGGAAAAAGCGTGGAGGGGAAGAAACAAAGCTGATGAAGGCTTGATGCACGTGGAAAAAACCGGGGACATTTATTGAAAGTCCTTCCAGTGGTGTATTAGATACCACTTCCTTTCTCTCTTTGGTAGCGTGCCTATGATTTTTATTTTCTGCAAAGTCATACATTTTTAGCTGCGAATGCAGTCTGTGCCAAATGGTTCACCTTGTCTTGAGTAATGAGTATAAACAACTGGTCACTGCACTGACCAATGAAACTAATAAAGATATATGGCATTGGGTTTGCTTGGGGAGTCACACACACACTCTTAAACTATATGTGACATTTATACCAAAGTAACATGATTCCAAACTCATTCGCTCACTGCTTAAGAATTCTGAAGAACAACAACTCTTTTGACTGATGGTTTGCTAAATTTAATATGCTTAGCAAGTGAAATTATTGCCTACTCTAATGCTATGTAATTATTAAGATACACTGCTTTTAAAAATACCAAGTGAATAATATTGATTTAGTGAGCTGCTATTTAGAAAAATGCCAGCAAAGGAGGAATATATTTTATTTTAGCTGCCTTAGAGCTGTAATAGGGCCTGCACTGAGATATGCTTGTGGAAATAAATTATGCACAAGGTAAGCTGTTTTGCTATACAGTACCCATAATATTAATTAAACTGTAATTTTATCAACAAAGCTTTAATTTAACAAATAAACAGGAATCATCTGTACTGTTCTTTCAAATATACAACTTTGGGACTATAATAAAGCACTCAGGAGCACCTGCAATTAATTTTAAAGCAAATAGTGTGACTAGCAACTTTAAAGGGTAATTGTAATTTATTTATTTGGCTAACATTGAGTATAATTACAGTTATAATGCATTATTATTTTCATACCAGTGTTAGATGTAGATGTATCTTGCATACAATTAAGCAGGCAGGTAGAATAACAACCGTATGCTGTTTCTGAACTAATAAGGGGCTCTTGAATTCCTTGAAGGGAAAGGCGGGATACGAACGTAACTAATAATTAAGCTTGCACAATAAAACATAGATAAATTGTGTTTGAGCCATACCTTTGTCTTAATGTGTGTTAATTTACTTTATAATAGATATTTGTCAGTTGCTCCCCTTTCATTTGTGGAAAGTCACTAGATGCCATCTATAATAGGTCTGTAGATTGTTGGTAGAGCTGGCTGCAATTGTAACCAGGCCTTGTGTGTTGCAGTATTGAAAATGTTAAAAATAAGTGACTGTGGCAGTTCTGGCTGGCATTATTTTTAAAAGCTTCTTCTTGTGGTGTTGTTGTTGGTTGTTTTTTTTTAAGAGTCTAGAGAAATGGTATTATATGAGAGAAATACCATTGCAGAAAAAGGAAGCAATTATACTGTGCTGTTTGTTTGTGGCTAACAGAATGCTGAAAAAGCAGATTTGCAAATTTGTAAGCGAGAAAAGCTTAGTGTTCATCTTTATCAGCCAAAGTGGTTTCTTGTTAGCTGAGCAGCAAGCTAGAAAGCGACCAATTTTGACAACATAATTTACATCTTTGTATAAAACTATTGCTGGCAGCCGAACTAATTTGCGCTGGATTAGGTTGTTTGTCTCTGCTGCTGACTAACCATGCAGTCTATCAGGGGCCATTTTCAAATATCACTTTTCAACTGTGCCCTTGAGAGGAGGAATTGATCAGGAATATATAGAACAAAATTACTCCAATAACTTTATAGAAAAAACAATTACGGAATCATATAGATGTGAATAATTGTGAAAAGAAGAAAATAAATGCAATGAGTTTCCCTATGTTTTATCTTTTCATCACAGTCACATTTTTATGAATTATAGAAGCATTCCTCCTTGGTCCCTATCAGGAAGATGTTTGCAGTGCTTTGAGGTGAACATTGCATTATAAAGTCTAACCTGATGTGGACTTTATGGAGCAAGTGATGGAGTTAACACACATTTGCACTGAATGCAAAACTGTTATAATCTCCAGAGTAGAAGCTTTCATTTACAAATGCAAAAAGGCCTGGGGCTTATTTCCAACACTAGTTCCTCCAAACCATGGTTTGTAAATTTGGAGCCAGTCTTTGGAACAAGTCTTCTGACCTCTCTGGAACATTGTCTTTCTCCCTACTTGGCATTAACCATGATTTGATATTACATGTACAGGGACACAATCCGTATTTCCCTCACAAACCAGAGGAAACTACAGGATGAAGTGAGTTTGGAAACCACTGATTAACACTGGTGAACTTAAAATGTGAAACAATGGGTAATGCTGGAAACAGAAGCAGAGGAGAGCAGAACATGAACTCTGAAAGCTGGCCTCCAGTTTTGCAAACCATACAGTGGTACCTCGGTTTACAAACACAATTGGTTCCAGAAGTCTGTACTTAACCTGAAGCGAACTTTCCCATTGAAAGTAATGGAAAGTGGATTAATCTGTTCCAGATGGGTCCGCGGAGTACTCAACCTGAAGCGTACTTAACCCGAGGCAAGAGTGTAATTGGTTCCGGAAGTCCGTACTTAACCTGAAGCATACTTAACCTGAAGCGAACTTTCCCATTGAAAGTAATGGAAAGTGGATTAATCCATTTCAGACGGGTCCGTGAAAACTGAAAGTACTCAAACTGAGGCGTACTTAAACCGAGGTATGACTGTAGTTTTCAGGTCCCTACTATTACATGTGCAGTTACTATGTGGGTGCAGAGATATAGTTGAAGTTGTTGTGGCTAAGGAGGTGGAAGTAAATTAAAAGCCTCTAATCCAAGTTTTAAAACTCCATGAGAATTACCATTCCACCTTTTTAAAGGACAGTTTATTTTCCCGCAGTGTCCTACAAAGCATGGGGAGCCTCTTCAGATACAAAAGGGTCCCTGCTGATACAGTTGCCTTCTACCAGTTGGAAGGAAACTGAAGTAGCAAGAGAAGGAGGCAGAGTTAACATGCTCATCCCTGCTGCTCCCTATTTTGTCCACTTAACTCTTGAAAGTAACACCAGATATGCAGATAAGCCCACAATCTAGTTACAGATCTGGTTTCTACTTTAAGGCAGTGGGAGCCTGTCCTGTAACTTCCCCCAGGCTGCTTATGAATTTAAAAGCTGTCTCTGTTATAAAATGTGCTTTAGATCTCTGTAGGCAAACTATGAGCTGTAAGCAGGTTTTGGCCTATGGTTTGCAGCTTATGGTTTGTCTGAGAGAGTTAAACCATGAGCCTGGGTTTTGAAAATGCACTAAGCCTTACCTAAACTACAGCTATAAAATGACTGGGGAGGAACAAAATGGATCTTTACAGGAGTCAGTGTTAGCTTGTTAGTGCTAAGCTATATTTTGGGTTAGAGTTACGTGCAAACAAGGGCATTAAATATATACATAGGTTTAAAGATATACGTACAAGGGTGCTGTGGATTTTATAATAGCAAAAAAGGTTTAATTTTATGAAGTGTTCTTGTTTTTGCTGTTGTTGAAGGTTGCATATTTTTCTTCCTCTCCTACAAAAAAGATTATAGATGATAGAGTAATATGAAGAAGGGAAAATCTGGCTTTGCAACAGATAACCAATCCTGAGGCATTTATAAGATGCTCTAGATTAGCCAGCAAACAAAAAAAGCTATTAAGCACCTATTATTTTAAAGTGGTGGGTACATTTTTCATCACTTTCCTCTGATGAATTTTCACTTGTGCATCCTGCTGGAGGTAATTAATTGCTTTCAGTTCAGGGGAGTAATAATGCAATAAATTATGCTGGTATTTCTTGTCAGAGAAGAATCATATTGCTCCTTCCTTACTAAAGCACTGCTAATAACAATCTAGTCAAAGTCAGAAGCTAAAATGGAGTGTGCAGTGTTAGAAACTGGTTATGTATACAACTCAAGATTGAAACCTAATTAAGATTGCCACATTTCTGTGTCTCTCTGTCGTGCTCTCTCTCTCTCTCTCTCTCTCTCTCTCTCTCTCTCTCTCTCTCGGATAGCCTTCCAATATATTGAAGGCATGTGTGTGCAGTAAGTAGTCTTTAGCTATGTTAAGACTTTTCTTTACTGGCGTGCCACTTCTAAAGTTCTAACACTGAAACCAGTATCCTTCTAAGCTTCCAAAGGATGGCACCTGCTATCTTTGAATTTATCCCTTTGCATTAAATATCATCATAGATATTCACGTTTATCGCCCACATATGCAAGCACTACAGTACTTCACATTTCAGGCATTCTTAGATGTAAGGCCATATCTTCCTTTGGCCAGCAATATAGGTTGAATACACTTTTGTGCATGAATGTTTAATAATTTTAAAAGGGACATGTGAATAAGTCTTGTGAAGCTCTACTGGAGAAACAATGTGGCTGTATGTGGTATGCTTGCAGGAAATAAAATGTTTCAATTTCATTTTCCAACAGTGACCATTGTGGCCCGACTCTTATGCAGGATCTCCTCAGGCTGAGGAGAGCTGCCTGTCTCTGCACATGTTACTGAATCCCATATTTTTAATGCTGAATCACATATTTCTAACACTGTGCAGAGGCAATGTATAAACAAAAGGAAACATGCATAACCCCTAAACCAAGCTTAGGTTCCATGTGGAGTGTTGGAATATAGCAGTAGCTCTAGCTGCACCCAAACAATCCTAGAGATGGTCTGGTGAACCAGTCCGAGACTTGCGGGTATAGGGCGGTGTACATATTTAATAAATAATAATTTAATTATGTGGGAGGAAAGAGCTGGACTAGGCGTCATATTGTAGTTCCTTCATCTCGACTATATTTTGCTACTGAGTTTTCAGAGATCCTTGATGTATATGACAGTGTCTTCATATAGATGTTAGGGCCTTTTCAAAGTGAATTTCTCACATGACATAAACCAGAACATACTGGATCTTTTGTCTTGACCAGTGCATTTCAGTAAGAAAAACTATAAACCTTAAACTAGTACGTTGTGTATAATTATTTGGTAGTTACTTAAATACTATTCTTGAAAAAGAAGGAAGACGTATCCATGAGCACCACAGATTTAATGATTTTACTTTTGAAGATCAAAGGTCAGAAATGCCATGCAATCTCCAAAAATGAGAAGTGTCTGAAGAACAGTCTTAGCTGGAATAGTAGAAATGTAACTCTTCCTTTTTTCTCATGATCAGCACCACAATAGGCAGTTAACTTTAGATTACATTCATTAATAATCTCACACATTTCCTCCCTAATGCACCTTCTCTATTCAAATCTCTCATAGTGGAAATTACAGTCTCTTCAGATCTGTTAGTTCTCCATAATGCTGAAGGGCTTGGCTTGAAACTCTTAAGTTTGATTGTTTGGTTGCCAGTGGCTTGATACTGTTAGCCAAGGCATTCTCTTGACTGACCTTACCATGGGCATAGAGCCTGTCAAAATGTCACCTCCAATACCATCAGGCCAAAACCCTATCTCAGGCCAGTTGTTGCTAATTGTCAGTCTGTGTCAGTCATTCATGCTATTCAAATACCTAGTCATGCTATTCAAATATCTAGTCTTGACAAACTAGATTTTGTCACTTATGACAATGGGTTAAACCCCCTACCTCATCACCACCTCCCCATCCTGACACAGGCACATAGCATAATTGTGCAATTAGAAAAATGTTAGGTTAAATAACATAACTTTTTCCTATTTATACTAATGACAGCTAATGGTTCTCCCCCCCCTTCAGTTTAAAAAAGACTCCTTAACTTCTGTATTTTTTTAAAATAACACATTTTCTCCTACACATTTCATTGTTCTTTTTAATAGGATCTGCCAGGAAAATTCCTGAGCAAAAGCTCGAGATGTTCAACGTTATTATCTCATTGTCTATCCCTCGTGTTACAGCCTTACTGTGACTTCCTAACTAATCAGCTATTTCAACTCTTGTTCCATAAGCTTTATGTCTGAGCATAATTAAATGAGCATTAAGTCTTTTTTTTTTTACTAGCAAAGCCTGAAAGTTCTGATATTACAGTAATAAGTGTGAAGTGAATTTTGAATGGCATTTATATCCATTCATGGGCTTTAAATGTTTGATTTGCATAACTAGTTAAAATGATATCAGAGCAGCATATTGATTTAATTCCATCTCGGAAAACTGTTAATTAATAATGATAATAAATATGTCAGTCCTTTATTATCTGCTTAGAATTGGTGATGATTTCTATATTAATGCCACTTCAGTAATAGACCTCTGCTGGCTATTGTTGGCAGAGCTTTGATGGCTTGAGTAACCGGCAATCAGAATTTATAAAATTTATTATAGTTCATATTGTAGAAGAACATCCACTATATCATATGTGTAATTCTATTAACACCTAACATGCAGCTCATATGAATTACTAAGCTCAAACTGCAGAGGGCTGAGTAGGAAAATGATGTAAATTTTATAATGTCCATCTTCTAAGATGCTTTATTTTTAATTGAAATTTTGAGTAAACTTGACAGTAGGGTGGCTATTAGGGTGGCTATAAAATAGGTCAGTGCCATCAAAATAGCTACTTTACCTGTTTCTGGAATACTGATGTAATATGTGTGCCTTGTGATGTTCACTTGTCAACCTCATCCTGCCCATTCCTTTTTCTCACTGACACTGAGGCTGAAAGCAGACATTTTGGGGAATGTGTGATGCCACTGAAAAGACCAGACCCATGTTGTCTCTTCCTCATTAATAATGTGTAATAATAAAAGAAGAGTGTTGTGGCATCTTGGTGCTGTTAATTTTCTTTCCCCAACCCTGCTTCATTAAATTTTCTCCTGCTTCCTGGGAAAGGGAAACTTGGGGTGTTTTTTTTATACATCTGCCACTCATTGCAGCACTGATCTATCTTGCCCTCTGCCCGTATATGGGAAATGACCTCAACTCAAGGGAGAGGGTAAGAATGCACAAGGGCACTCTGATGCAATGCTGGAAAGATGCTACTTCATGAAACATTGTCATTCTAATGCTGCATTCTGGGAGAACATATAGGCCTGGCTGACCATCAGCAGTAGCTCCTGGTAGTTTCAAGCTTCTATCACACACACACACACACACACACACACACACACACACACACTATTCTTTTCAACTCTCCCCCCAATGTATCTCTCTCCCCAAATCTCTGAAATTTTTGTTTGGGGCTAGTGCTACTCAAAACATCAATGTACACAGAGATTCAGTAGTTGACCTGCTCATAGGATAGTCAATTCTCCCACATCTCAGCTTGAACATTATAGAGTTGTGTGATTGGGAAAGTTCCAGAAAAAAATATCCATCCCTTTAACAGACCACCCTCTAAAGGATATATACAGACAAATTTTTAAGTTTTATAATGGTCTTTTAGCAAATTGTCCTCTTGAGAAACACTTAATTTTATACCAAGGGAAAGTGCTTGGCATGGGGAAAAAATAGCTCAAAATATGGAGGAAGTTAGTTGCAGCCCACAATAGATGAAGAGGTGGCCCTGGCCATTCTAAATGAATCCAACAAACTGTGTCTTAACGTACTAAAGCAGGTGTTGGCAACCTAAGGCCCGTGGGCCGGATGCGGCCCAATCGCCTTCTCTATCCGGCCCATGGACTGTCTGGGAATCAGCGTGTTTTTACATGAGTAGAATGTGTCCTTTTATTTAAAATGCATCTCTGGGTTATATGTGGGGCATAGGATTTCGTTCATTTCCCCCCCCCCTGCAAATATAGTCTGGCCCACCACATGGTCTGAGGGACGGTGGACTGGCCTACAGCTGAAAAAGGTTGCTGACCCTGTACTAAAGGACCTTCCCATTGTAATCTGAGCCACAGGTTGGATGGTATTCAGTGTCAGTCCTACCCAGAGTTAGGCCACTGAAGTTAATAAACATGACTAACTTAGGTTCATTAACTTCAGTGGGTCTACTCTGAATAGGAGTTAGTTTAATGCAATTCACTGTCTGTAATTTTTGAAAATCCGTGGATAACAGGAAAACTGTTGTGGAATTGGAGGCAGGCAAATGTTCCAATCTTCAGAATGAGGATCCGGGCAACTTGATGTTGATATGTTGATACCTAGAAATATTCTAGAACTAATGTTCAGCAGGGTGTAGAATCAGCAGGGAGCCACATGCAACTTTGGTTGTTTGTCCAGTGTTTATGCCTGCATTTTCAAACATCATTTTAATAACTACATTTTTTAGGTCTAGTACACCTAAAAAACTTGGAGCATGATTCTTTGCATGTTTATTTGGACAGCTCACTAAGTCCAACTGGAGTTATTTCCAAGTAACTGTGCATAGACTTGCAACCTCAGACATACATCTAAAAGCAATGCTCCTTTAAAGGAGATTTTAAGACTGATAGATTTCCAGCAGCAGATACTTAAAATGCAGTTTGTATTTGTCAAAGCAGTAAGGGCAGGCAGTGTGTTTTCCTACACTCTGCCTTGTAACCACATTTGTTTTTATGATCCAGTGAATTGAACACACACACACACACACACACACACACACACACACACAAATGCTATACACTCTGCCACAGGGTTGCCAACTGGATTTTTTGGCTCTGTATACTTCATGGGGATTGTGGGTGTAGATGGGTCTCTCCTTCACGTGCTTGTTAAAAATACCTTGTTACACCAGTCACCCTGTCTTCCATCCCTAAGGCTTCAATCTTATGCCTACATAATGAGGCTTAAGTTCTATCCCACCCAATGGAACCTGAAATGAGACTTACCATACATAGAATTGCTTTGCATATCACCCCCCCCCCCCAGACACACACCCTTTAATAGTGGAGTTATGAAGAAAAATGAAAATGAGGAGAAAGACTGGCAGAAATAACAGTGGAAAGTGGAGAGGAAAAGAAAAAGGAAGTTGAGGAGAAAATACAAAAGGAAGAGGAAACAGGGTGAAAAACAGGATCATGTAGCAGATAGAAAATAACAAAGTAAATGGCCAGAAAGCAATGGAAATGGAAATAGAAGCCCCAGCTTGAAACAAACAAACATACCAACAGTCATAGCACAGGATGGGAAGGCACACAAAACAAAGGTTTCCTCTCTGCCTCCGCAGCGCACAACCCCAGAATTGCAGTGGCCAGTCAAAGGAGCCACTACAGGCACACTTTTGCTGCCCCTTTGGTTGGAAGCAGTGGTGGAGCGTGCTTTAATAACGCCTGGGGCTCATTAGATCCCAGCCTTGCAAAGCAGCACAGGGCTGGCTTGGGGGTGGCAGCGTGAGCAGTGCCCCCCCCATGCACCTGGGGCAATCACCCTGGTAGCCCCCCCCATGTCCCTGGTCTGACGTGAGTGTCAGCTGACTTTCTGTTTAAATAAATCCCACCTCCCTGCCCAGGCACAAAGAAGCATTGGAAGGAACCAGCCTCCTCAAGGAGGAGAAAGTGTATATGAAAAGAGGGAGAAGGGCTGCCTCTGCCTGCTTGCTTCAGGCAGCCCTATTTCATGATTAGGTTAGTGCTGAAAAGTGTTTGGTGCTCAAGAGTGGTAGAGTTGGAGGAATGAAGGTGATCCAGACAGCTGGAATATCAGTCAAGTTGCACAGGATGCCAAATGTTATCAGGGTTCATAAATTACATTGGTTTGCAGTATGTAGTGCACTAAGACCTGACAATCATTTTCAGTAATCTAGAATGGTCTCCCTTCTCCCCCCCCCCTTGCTTAACACCCCACCTGATGAACTCAGAAGCTTGCTCCATTTTGTGGACATTTTTGGTTGGCCTAATAAAAGTACTGCCCTGCTATGGAATTTACTGATTCAGTGGCCAATTTACTTGGTGTGGTGTGGCTGCATTGAAATAATACTGATTAAAGCAGATAAAAGATTTTTGGAAAACTTTCTGGTGTCCCCTATTTCCATTTACCACAATTCTCTTATTATTCTACCCTTTTCTCCCTTCCCTGATATTAATATCTAATCTTCATCATGGATTGGGGTGCTTTGAGGTAGGAAAAGAATCATGTATACTACTTAAAGTGCCTTGTTGGGAATGTATGTGTTTGTGCACCCCAGTCTTGCATTTATTGCATATACTCTGTAGTGATGTCCAGTGATATTTTACAGCTGGCTGTTGTTTTGTAATAGTTGAACCATATATTACTGTGATCAATGTTGTGACCTCAGGGAAATTGCTTATATAATTACATAAAGTTTACAGTTGTAAGACAAGGAAAGGGGAAAATACATCACTGTAAAATATAAATATGTTTAAATTACATTTAGGATTTGGAATAGTTCCTTGCTTGTGTTTTACAGAGTAATCTGTGATTTAAATCAGGTTTAGTTGTGTGTGTGTTCCCCCCTCCCCAAATTGGGTATTATAAATCATGAGTAGTTGCTGCATATATAGTACACAAGAGGGTTTCTTATACATTTTAATGTTTGCATAAGTAAGAAATACCAGTAGTTCAGCAGTAAAATTGCAAATGTAAGCAAAAGTGAAGATTTTTCTAAATTTAACTAGGTTGCATTCATTTAGTAAACTCCAGCTATAATTTACTATTTTATTGCATTTGCCTTTGAGGACTTTGTTGGTTTATTTGTATTGGAAGAAAAGGGAAGGCACTAAATTATAATTGCTTTGTAATTAGAGTCCAAGTAAAAGTAGCAAGCAAGTCTGCATAGGATAAGTTAAAGTAGCAAAGTATCAGTCTCAACAAGATGAGCACTATTAGTACAGTGTCTAAGAGACTGAGGTGTGAATCAGGAAGTCTCCAGTTCAAATGTCACCTTTGTCAAAAACTCCCGGAAGTGTCCTTGGAGAAGCCACTGTTCTCTCCAATCCCTTCATTTCCAATATGGAGCGGGTACATTTGGCCTACGTTACAGGCTTGCTGTAATACTTATAACAAAGTAATGCTCTAAACACTAGAAAACTCACTATACTCCTACTCATGTTGTTGTTGTTGTTGTTGTTGTTGTTGTTGTTGTTGTTGTTGTTGTTGTTGTTGTTGTTGTTGTTCATATTGTGCTGTTGAAAATAGCTGTCCAGGTTTTCAAAACAGAGTTAGGGAATCTAAATATATCCTTTTTACATGTTAGTCAAATAGGAATCCTCATAAAAACTTCACAGTTTGAGACATTTATTATCCCTCTTCAAGTATTTCAAGCCATGAGGCCATAAATACCAAATATGTGCCTGTGTCACAACTGTCGGATTATGCATGCACAAAATTACTGGGTAGATTTTTTTTTAAAAGTAAAAAAAATAGCACACCAAAGCCTATACAGATAAACTTCTTGGGAGAAAAGTAATTATTTCTTGGATTAAACATTTGGCAAGTTCAGTTCATATGCATAGTCCCTTAAAAAAAAGCACCGCTGACCAAAAACATACACCCTTGCTTAATTTTAAGTGTAGTTTCCAAGAACCAAACTCTGGGATTGGGCTGGGTGATGTTGATTAATAGGTGTGTGAGGGTGAAAGACTCCAGGGCCAAGCAGTAGGTCCATCTTGGTGGCATCTGATGTTGATTGGCTTTGTCCTGCGTGGCTGCACTGGAAGAGTGGACATTAAGATTAAGTGATGCTGTCGTGTCGAGGAGAACTGCACTGCATCATTCTGGGAAGAGACAGCTGTGGTGGTTAATCCTTCATCACCAAGGGAGCGCTGCCAGCAGAAAGATATACAGTCAAAGATAACCCTCCATAACTTGTGCTAAAGATCAGAAAACTTTGAATTCACATCCATCTGCTTAGTCTAGGGGTGAAGATGAAAGATAGGTAGAATAGGAAACAAAACAAAACAAAACACAAAATAAAATAAAATAAAAAATCCCCTGGGATTAATCTTGAGCACTGTACACCACACAAAGAGGGGGAAAGGCAAGAAGATAAAGCTTTCACATGCTGTATCTTAAAGAGATCAGACTCGTTCAGATCAGTTTAGCTTAATTGCCTTTAATGCTCATAGTCACTTAATATGTATGTTGCCATTTTCCCTAGGAATAAAACAAGAAAGCTACTCCTTGTACACTGTGGGTCTCCTTGTACACTAGTATTTGACAACAGAAAACACCTGAACAATATTAATCATGAATACCTTAGCTTCCCCCCCCCGCCCCTCAAAAACATGTGATTAAATTTCCCTTTACATATGCATAACTTTCTGTGATATGCACAACTTTCCTACCTATCCATGAGAATTACCAGTCCAAAAAACGACGAGGATTTTTCACCCCCCCCCCCCCGTTTTATAAAGCATACCATATTTAAATGGAAAAAAATAAAGAAAAATATCTAAATAAGTGATCTAAATAGAAAACTTAAAAATATGACAATCATACTGTATTTTAAAATTATAGTATATCATTTGTAATATTTTGGATCTCATGGGAAGTGTGCATTGTTACACCAAGAATAAATCAACGTCGCCCTACTCTGTCTAAACCTATTTGGTTTCTGCTTGCCTCCTTCCACTTCTTTCATGAGGGTTCTTTTGCTGGAATCAAAATACTGTACTAAAATAAAAAGATGCACAAAACATGAGCAGATGCACAATTGTAACAGCCACAACTGTAGCTCTCATGGTTTTGTCAGTCTCTTCATTTAATCAGGACAAGTGTGGCAAGAACTTTTGCAGTATTTGGGGAGATGGTGAATTGTTCAGGATTTACTTGGCCGTTTTTGCACAACACTTTTTGTGCCACTGAAACATAGATCCTGAAGATATATAATGCAGACCCAAATTATTCACTGAAGTGTTTTCTGTTTTTACTCCCAAATGACATTTTTTTTTACTCCCAAATGGCCTGATACCTCTCTTCTGTGGACTCTCTGGCCATGTCTTATTGCAGTTAAGGTTTTTAAGGTTATGCCCTGCATTTGTGTTCTTGGTCTAATGCTGATGTTTGTATTGTTGACTGTTTTGGGTCAACTTGTGGATTCTGACTTCTCTTGGCCTTTGCACCCTATTCAACAGTTCTAAGCTGTACCTTCCTTTTTTACATTACAGTGGTACCTCGGTTTAAGTACACAATTGGTTCCGGAAGTCTGTACTTAACCTGAAGCGTACTTAACCTGAAGCAAACTTTCCCATTGAAAGTAATGGAAAGTGGATTAATCCATTCCAGGTGGGTCCGCAGAGTACTTAAACTGAAAGTACTCAAACCGAAGCGTACTTAAACTGAGGTATGACTGTACTTCATTTAGAATGAGTCATTTTGGGCACTCTACTGCCTGAATCACATACTGTCTCGGTAATGTTCACATTACACATAACACTCATTATACATTTGAGAATTATAAACCTGTGTGTGCATGGCATTCTGTATATGTGTTCATTTAACACTGTTCCCAATTTTCGTGATTAATGATTCTCAATGAAAATGTTCCTTCTCTTTTGAAGTGGTTGGGGATGTTTTTGTCAAATTTCCAAGTTATGAAGGAAAAAATGGCTTTTGTATTGAAAATGGCTGCCTTTGGTTTATGTGATTGGTGCTTTTCTTTTTTTCACACTTTGATTCCCATTGTGCTTCAAGTTCTTCATTAGCATTGTATGCACATATCTTGATATGAATGTTTTCTGCATAAACCGAGCACAAAAACTCAGCCACCACTAAAGTAACTCCATCATAAAGAATAAATGAAATTTATGATGTCAAAAATTAATCTCTGGGTAAATACACAATTTTCAAATGAACACACACTGAACTTTTGAGAGGAGTCCCAGGGTGAGGGGAGAAGATATGAGAAGGCTACATGATTTTTGCAAAAGTGAACAACAACATCAGAGTGGATGACTAGGTTTTTCTTACTCTTGGTTGTACCAACATGCTTGATATAGTTGTTTGTAACAAATAGTGAAGTTGTCTCTAATAACATGCAATGCTTGCAAGACATTAGGATTCCCTTAGAATTGTCAGAAATTGTTAGTGGGCTTTTCAGAGTCCCTTATGTTATCTTAATGAATGACACGAGAGAACATCTTATGGTTATAATAATATATGTGCCCGGTGGCATTTATTGTCTGGCTTCTTGTCTATTCTTTTGAGAGTTCACCAAACACTGTGCTGCGTTTGTGAAATTTCAGCTTAATGTCGTGAAAATGCATCTTGTGCCCCCAATAACACACAGGCCTGACTTGGATGCTTCATGTTTGAATTTATTTATTTACGTTTTCAGTTTACTGTATTTACATTTCAAGGTACATAACAGGTAGCAAAGTAAAAAAAAAGCTCTTCAGTTTGTTTTCAATGTAAGTAGCTATAACGTTGGTTATAAAGTATCAAGGTAAACTTCCTATACTTAAATCCCAAAGCAGGTGTAAGGAAGCTGTGGTTTCCCAGATGTTGTTCAACTCTCCAACTATCGGCTATGCTGGCTGGGCTGCTGGGAGTGGGGAAATAACAACATTGAGAGGGTCACAGATTCTCCACCCATGTGGTGTGTGTTATTGAAAATGTTGTACTATGCTCAACTTTTTTTGCGTTAATTGAAATAGAAGACTTTAATGTGGTATGTCATAATGAACAGAGCAAACATGATGAAGCTTTAGAATGTGAGGCTGGTATAGGATGGGTTAACACACTGACTAATGTGGTAGGTTTACAAGCAATGGCCTTTCTTTGTTCTGTTTTATCATACACATTTATCATGTTCAACCTGGCAACCCAACCAAATAGCTGTTTAAGTTGTAAAAATGAATCATAGTGCAATCTCATGAACTGTATATGATATAACCAAGCCTAATAACATTATACAGCAAAACCTGTAATCCTTTTTGATGCTATATTCCCTTTTAACATGTATCAATCTTTCCATTATTATTTTTTCTTTTTAATATGAATCATTGTTTTTTTGTGTTGTGGAATGAAGAGAAATTGGCTATATTCAATACTGTGTACCATTCAAAGTAACAAGGAATATTTGTATTTTTTATTTCTAAAATTAGGCCTCGATTGCTCTAGAAATAAAGTAGGAGGCTTAAAAAAACAAAGATGCAACTATTATTAAAAATGTTTATATATATATCGGAAGGCTAAACCTGATTGTTTGTATTTAAAGGGGGGGGAATGTAAAGATTGTCCCCTCTGTCTTGCCCATGCATGACTTGAATGAAAAAATATTAGATTTCAGTGAGTTGCGTCAGCGTATTTCAGACTGCTGGGCTATGCATGTTTTGCAGCTGGTTCTGGTGCATTTGTCAAGTTGTGATTGATGAGCATCATCGCTCTAAAGTGTAAAAGAAAATGTCTTGGCATAGGGGGACATGATGAACTGCCGTCTGGCAGGCTCTATAGACATGGATGGTCACCGTTTTGCTTTTGCTTTCTTTGCCCCCCCCCCATTCTGTGCTGCCCTTGCCAGAATCCACAGAAGTCACCAGGAGCAGCTCAACCCAGCCTTTAGCCTTCTGATATCACTTTGGTAGTTGTCAGATCATATGAAGTGTCAAAATTCATAGGGCCTTCTCCATGAAAAGATACATTCAGTACAGCTGCTGCATACCTACATACTACCTCTGACATTGACATATTAGTTATGCTGTCTTTTGCAATCAGATATCTTTAAATTTGCCACCTTGTTAAGTTTTGATTAATGTGATTCCATTTCACTAAAGTAATTGGCTTGGCCTGTTGTAGAAAATAATCAGGCTTTCTACGGAACAAATGCTAGAACATGCTAATGAGGGAGTGAGTTCGTTAAATTGATGGCGTGGAGTGACAGTTATTAATGATTGTTATGATAAACAGACGAGTGCGAATTGGGATGAGTTGGGCAAAAGTGACAGTTTAAAAATAACGTATATTGGAAAATACTAACGAAGTAATATACTGTTAGGAAAACAATCATGCAAGTTGTCAAAGGAAGAAGTGTAATTATACAGCTGCACAAGCCGCCTTCAGAGGACAGGGACCTGGCTGATAATGGACACATTTTTTGTTGGCAAGAGGAAAATATGTTATGGCAGAAAAGAGTGCAGATTGATAAATTAATTGGCCTTTTTCACTGTTCCAAGAGCAAACTTGGCCAGCAACAGCAAGGCAGATTAAGTGAATAAATGAAGTGACCCTCCTTATCCATTCCCTTATCCTTTCATTGTTACACCTGTGCAAAACAAAAGCATCTTGGTGGACTACCTTGCTCAAGTGGCAAAGTTCATGACTCTTCATTTTAAAGCTTGTATTGTAAAGCTGTTGGCTCTTGGTGATTAAGGCAATTATACGAAGCAATTTGTGTTGCAACTTTAAGGCAGGGCGTAAGGAACCGATTGGAAGCTTTGGGAGAGATGCAAATTCTGCCAAGCTGTAGGCTGTTGTACAGAGAATTAGCCTGGGCTTATGAACACATGAAACTCCTTTAATATTGAGTTGGGCTATTAATCCATCTAACCCAATATTGCGTGTTACAAATTTGTGCTTCATTATTGAGATACAGGCAGGAATATCTGAACCATGCATGGGTTTGTTTGTTTGTTTGTTTCAGTTGCTATGGTAGGAAAATCTAGAGATCACCACCCATCACTTCTGCTTTAAGAGCTATATACTATAATAACTATAATTATTTTATACCTTACACGTTCTGAAAAAATGGACAAGGGCTTGCTAGAATAGCAGGTCGTGAGGTAGCAGTTAAATCCTCACCTGATGGTCCCCCTCCATGCATAGCTGCCAAGTTCTCCCTTTTTTTAAGGGAAATTCCCTTATGCTGAATAGGCTTCCTCGCAAGAAAAGGGAAAACTTGGCAGCTATGCCTCCATGTCCCACTTCTGGAATCCGTTTCTGAATTGCTGACTCTCCTGCCTTCTGTACCTATCTTGTTTCTGTGCCCAGGTCTGTTCTGAGGACACAGGTGGATTCTGTTGTTTTTGCATTGAGGCAGACTGCCTGACCTAGACTTGACACCCCTCAAAGAGAAGAAGCCCCTGGTGTTATAGTTCCATTAACTCGGATGCTTTGATATAGAGATTTTCACCCTGGGGACAGAATGTGTTGGGTTCCATGGGAAGACTGAATTTCAAAGACCACAAACAACTGGCTAATTTAAACAGTGTAAGTGTTGCATTTAAACCACAATATATCAAATGAATCCATGCTGATGCAGAGTACTTGCCCAGCTTTAGAGCCTCTTATTAGAAATTCTTCTTGCTTAGGTCTCATGGCACTCCCTCTAGTGCACACTAGAATCTCTGGTGTACCAGGTCACTGTGGAACCACTACTTGGTTGGATTGCTGGTGATTAGGGAAGTTGGAGGAGAGAGCCCTTTCTTTACTTTCCTATTCATCCACTTCTCAATGAAGCTGTTTCCCTCTCACCTTGAGATGTATAAAAGGTTTGGAGAAGCGATGTGTTGAGAGGGACCTCTTCCAACCTCATAATCCTTCAACGAAGGCACTGCAATATTGAGAAAGGGAAAGAAGAGCCCAACCCCTTAGCACTCCCCCCCCCTGCACATTAAACTCAATGAGCAGATAATTCAGCGACATCCTAATACTGCAATCCTGTAAATATTGATTCAAAAGTAAATGTAACTGAGTTAATTGGGACTTACTCCCAGGTAAGTAATGATGCCTATTTATTACAGGTTTTATTAGGATATGTTTTCTAAATAATAATGGTGCCACCTGTCCGTGCTCAACTTCAGCCCCAGGGGATGCAGTCTACTAGGGTGACTTAAGTTGCTTCTAAGTGATATTAAAATACATGATTTCATAATGTTTTGCAATGTCTAGGAAAACAGAGTCACTGCATTTTGATATGCAGTATGAATATAAAATTTTAAATTGATCTTTTTCAAGGACAGTATCTGTGTTCTGTCTATTTTACTTGATGCGTCACATCAGTGCAGTCAAATGGGCAAGCAAAACTTGCTTGGAGCTGGGATACCGGTAGGTCCATTTACTTTGAAGAAAGTCTGGCTTTTACCTTACAGATCACTTGAAATATTTTTCTGCTTTTCCTCGCCCGTTGAGAATATTATTGTTTGAAAACAGAAAGAAAAACCAGTCTGGATCTTATTTCGATTTTTTAACAAATACTTTTTAAAAAAATCTTCAGGAAGATGCTTGTTGGCAGGACTGTACGTGAAAGATTGCAGTGATATTAAGGTTCTCAAAAGCTATGGGGGCTGCTAGAATAAAGAATAAAACTACATGGATTCTATTTGATTTGGAAAATATACTGTACCATGTGCTGTGATACAATATTGGCTCTTCAGAAGTTAAAGTGGAGAAGTGGAGTCAAATAAAGGAGGGGGCATTTCTTGAGGGAGAGGCACTTTAATTTCTATTTCAACATGGCTACCCATCTTTTACCATGTACAGTGGTACCTTGGTAGTCAAACGCTTTGGCTCCCGAACAAACCAGCTCCTGAACGCCGCAAACCCGGAAGTAAGTGTTCCGGTTTGCGAATGTTTTTTAGAAGCTGAACCTCCGATGCAGTTTCCACGGCTTCTGATTGAGTGCAGGAAGCTCCTGCAGCCAATCAGAAGCTGCACTTTGTTCTTCTGCTTTGTGTTTAAAATAAAGGGAGAGTTGGTGGTGAGCACAAATATTGGCCGTATTGTGTCTATGTGTGGATGGTAATATTGTGCCTATGTAACTTTTTTTTTTAAAATGGTGGAGCAGCCAGGAGTGGCACTGTCAAGGCATGGGCTTATCTGATTTTGAGAGAACCAGGTCCTATTTCAGAATTTTGTGAGATGAGCTTTTAACTACTGCCGGTAAAATCCCCTTTATTTCTGGAATAAGGTGTAAATTAAGGATCTGTTTCAAGCAATGGCTAGGGTATTACATGCAAAAATCTGCAACTGGACTTACATTCCTTGTTAGATGCTCTTATTTGTATAAATGCTAATTGCCATGCTGGGCTGACAGAGTCTACGAATAGTGGTAAATACTTCATTTTCACATCTATGTTTTTGGAAGTGCAGCCTTAACAGATAGGAGTACCTTACAGAGAAATGCACTTTCCACACATGTGGTGATTAAATTTGCTGCAGAGCATCCTATTAAGTGAAGAGGGATTAAATTTTTTAGATTCTCAGTGCACTTTGAGATTTTTAAACTTGGATTTAATAAAGTGTCATAAATATTTATAAGTGGTGAAACCATCATTTTTGTTTATATTTATGCATGGGAAAAAGATCTTTTAACTGCGTTCCTATTCTAGGATTTGTCAGTTAGATTTAAATGAGCATTATGAAACATAAGTCTGGAACTGTAAATTTCATTTGCTTGATGCTATTTTCTGTTTATCCTTTTTTATTAGTTCCAGAATTGCACTGTGCTGGAAATACATTGCCACTGTAAACTTTATATATGTTAATTTCAAGCACCACTTAACTGCTGGCAACTTTCTTTAGGGAGAAAAGTAACTACCAAAAATACAATCTCCTGATATTAATATCAAGAGAAGCTAGAAGCCTCTTTTACAATTCCTATGATTAGAGAACTACATAAAACAGCAACAGTCTACTATGCTACATTATAGGGAGAAGTGTACTATAAATTAGGGATGCTTGAGAAATTCAGTCTTTGCAAATTACAATACAAACTGACCAGAGCTACACCTCCTGGACTCATGTGTAGATTAGAACACGGATGCCTCTGAGATTCAGCACTTCTCTGAACTGGATGCCACAGATTACTCACATGAACTTTAGGGGACATATCACCCTATGCAGAAAAGGCTAGGCACTACTCTCCAGTAAAACTTCCACCATCAAGCTCTCCTTCTGATCTGGATAGTGTTTCAGTTTCAGACATGGAAGAGCCTTTAGTCATGTAAGCTCCCATGTCTTATCTGAAGTGGCACAGCCCAAACACAAACTTACCTCCCCACCTGTGAACTAGGCTGAAGAGGAAGCTTTTTTTGTGGCTGGTTCCATTTTGAAGGGGGTGTTTTCTTACAGAAATGAATGGCTAGCTTTTGGGGGGATAGGTATTAAAAATGTGCTCTTTCTTGCTTTTCCCCACCAAGGGGTCAGAAAAGTAGGGGGTAGGACCACTTAGAGCCCTCCTTTTTTTTTAACTGAGCTAGTGAGTCAAAAGGTGGTTAGCTTGAGAGATAAGATGAAAACTCCCTAGAAGTGCTCCACAAGGACAGAAAAGAACAGAAAACAACTACTTTTGCTCTAATGCTCATATACAACTCTGTGTACATTTCTGTTTGTTCTGATCCCCCCCCCAAAAAAGGATATTGTGAGGACAACTAAAGGACAACTAAAATAACCAGGAGCCTTGCACACCTTTCCTATGAACAAAGGTGCTCTTTAGTATTTCAGGCTTTTTAGATTGGAAAATTGTTGGTGGAGATGTGATCACGCTGTATAAATTACATGCATGTACTGTACTGATGAAAGAGGGATATTTTTGTCCCTCTCTCAGTACAGAACTCGGGCTCATGGAAGATAACTGTTTGGCAGGAGATTCAGGGCAGACAAAAGGAAGTATTTATTCACACAGTGAATCTTTGATTTATGGAATACCCTGCCACAATAAGTTGATTTGGGCTGCTAGGTCAAGTGACTGTAAAAGCAATTTAGGCAAATTCATGAATAGGTTTATCTATTACTATATCCCACTTCTAGGCTGGCAAACAGTGCTTGACTAGATGAACTTTTTGACTCATCCAACAGTTTTTATATTTTCTAAGAATAAAAGTTATTGGGACTGGGAATCTGTAAAACTTGTTCTTCATAATCTTAATACGATTCTGGTCTTTATTTATTGTTGCCATACATTAATTTACTTATATCCAATACTTCCTTCAATAAGTTCATCACAGATTATGTATGGTTCAACATTTCCCAAGTAGAAAGCTTAAAGGTTCAGACCTGATCAGTTTCACCACCAGAACTATATATTATGTTTTCTGAGCATTCTCTTTTCTTGATATTAAATAAAAACGGCTCTCCTTTTCACGTGTGAAAGATTTCCCCACTCAAAGCCTAGGCCAATGTTGTCCTCTCAACTTGTAAATTGCTTAAATATTGGATTGCATCATCTAAATTGGGTATGGTATCTGTGTTCAGGGTTTCTCAATTATACTTATTATATAATACTTTGCAGATTAGCTTTTGCATCATATTCTGGAATCTAGGTTTAAAACGGCAAAATACTTTGTCAGTTGAGCGTCAGAATTTGACTGCCTAGACTTTTCTTGTATGCACTTATGAAGATGGAAATATTAAGAACTTACATGAACAGGTTTTCACTGTGGAAGATCTAGATACTTCAGCAGGTAACATATAACTGAAATCTTTTTGTAGTTGTCAAAACAAGCAGCTCTAACTTTGTACATTTTCTGTTAAAACTAAAAGCACTATGACAGTCTGAATCCTGGTTAAATCAATATAAGAAGCAAACAGACTTTCCTTTTACTTCCAGGATTCATTAAGAGTTTTGACATGTCTGAAGTGCCTCTTCAAAACATTTCTGTGTCACTAAGGGCCTCTTCTCATGAGGTATTTTGTACTTTGGAGCAGAAACAGAGGTCAAAATATATGCATCCTGTGTTAAGTTTGAAGCCCACATACATGTTTCAGGCATATCTTTTCCCACACAGTGAGGATGGAAGGAAAGGTTCCCTACTGCAGTGTATTCTAAAGGGGAAAGCTGGTGGGGTAAGAAGCATTATCTTTTTTTATAACTGACCACCTACTTGTATGCTATACCTAGATATGTGGGCAAAGGACCAAAATGCCTTGTTCATATATCTTGTAAGAAATGTCCCTCATTTTAAAGATCTCAATTTGGCATTTTGGTGAAAGAGATCTATCTGCTGTATGTAGATACAGTATTTTGATGTCTGGATAGCTGACCATATGGAGCAAATCTGCACTTTTTATTGTTGTTTATGAAATATTTCCTGTGCCGTCAGAGCCTCCTAAGGAGGTGGGAAACAATGAGAATGTTAACCCTACTGGCTGCTGGGTGACTGTCATTGTTTGTAGTCTACTTGACAGTTCTCAGTTTTGTTGATGTGTGGAACAGCATTGTCCTGATGTCTAAAGTCACTCACAATTAGCCTGAACTATAGAAGCTGCCAGTTTGGGCCTGGCTTAGATAGACAAAGTAGACAGAAGTGACCTGATATTTGCTTTTCATTCTTTCAAAATTACCATCGATTTTGTCAACAGAATGTATTTATCTGAGGGGGGGAAAAACAGCACTTGAAAGACATTTAGTCCAGTATTACAGGATAGTGTTTAGCATGCTGCTGAAATCTGTCTTTACAGATATCCCACACTGTTACTATATTTTTACACACACACACCCCTCAAACTCCCCAGCTCTGTGAATTCGCAGAGGAAGCAGGCAGTATCCGTCCCAAATCAGAGTCCAAATCCAAGTCCAGCAGAGAGCATACAGGACCTCGGACAGTTCCAAGGGTCCTCTGCTAAAGCAACTACCAGTATAAGAGAGATGATGTCTCTGAAGACAGCTAGAGCTAATTGAAGCCTTATGTAGGCTAGCCAGGCTTTGCCTCCCTGGAGAAGCTAGCTGGTTGGTTAAAGGACCCTTGCCTTATTTTTTGGCCTTTGGCTCCTGTGAGACTGAGGAGACAGGTACCACAGCGAGTGGTATCCTCCGTGTCAGAGGATGGTTGTAGGATTGTGACCTCTAGCTGGAAGTGCCCTGAATAAGGTATTGGAGGTTCTCTCCCCGAGGAAGTAGCCTGAATCTCATCCGAGTCCACCACAGTGAATTGCAGGATCCCTAGGTTGAGGGTCCCGACACAAACGCAGACCTGCACTAATTTTGGACGTACTTCCTTCACTACTGTGTGCAATTTTATGGCAAGTAAGAGTGTTCTTATATTGCAGTGATAAAGAGTGATACTTACATTGCAGTGATTGTAGGAATCAGAGTGTTTTGCTGGTGCATGGCAGGAAGCGGTTTTAGAAACCAGCAGAGAACAGAAGCTATTTTCAGATCAGTTGTACCAAGACTTGAGCAATTTAAAGAAAGTTTGTATATACTTCAGTATCCTGTGGTATAATTTCAAAGTCTGTAGTGACAAGTATTGCATAAGCTGTGTTTTCAGGGTTTTTTTTTAATTTGACTTATGCAGATAAGGTTTTATGGTTAGTTTCTTTCTTACTGCATCACTTTGTTCATATGTCATAATTTTGAACATTAAAACAAGCTTTGGCTGGTAATTTGATGCAGTGATTGGTGTCACTATGCTCAAATAGTAAAAAAAAATTATCCCAAGCCTCTAAACCTACAGTATGTCTCTGCAGACATACTCATCTTGTTTTTTGGGTGCTTTTATGCTTTGTGAGCATAAAAGCACCCAAAAGGACGTGGATGGCATTGTGGGTTAAACAAATCAACTGATTGTGGCAGGTGTGCCACCTACTTTCCACCCACTGATATTTCCAGAAACTGGTGTTCTGCATTATTCACCTGTGACAAACCCAGGCCATGTATCCCCACCTTCCTTTCAAGAAGGAAATGGGTGGGAGGTGTTTTGCATATTGTTTATTCTTGGGTAGCCCTCCTATTCCTGGGTAGCCCCCCCCTTTAAAGCACATAGATTTGTATGAGAAACAGTGACTTGCAGTATTTGTAGTGACGAGAGATGGACAGAAACTTTTAGCACTCTGAACTTTGATTATAGGCAGCTAGTGTCCTCTCCTCAAGAACCTGTAGCCTGAGCAAATAGTTAGAGGTCACTGGATGAGGTTTGATCCAGTGGCTAGGAAAAACCTAACTTCAGTGTTCAAATTGAAAGAAAAGATTTAGGTCAGGCTGAAGGAAATAACAAATTAGTGATAAAAGAATACCCACCACATTATTTAGCCTATGAAAATAGTTTTTAAGTGGTGCAACTTCTTTCCCCCTCTTGTCAGATGCCTGATATGGATTTGGTGAAGTACTGTACATGCTTGTTTCCTTGCTTTTGAGATCATGGAAACAGGAGTCATTGGACAGAAAGGGGGAAGTCTGAAAAGAAACAGGCCAAGAGTTTTGCTGACATGGCTCAGGGACTAAATATTAGAGAATAGATGAAGCAGCACTGAGGTGGGAAACGGCCTCTCAACTGCTATTTCCAGCCCTCTGCTAAATTCTGTTGTGGACAGGCTACTGAGTTTGTTTAGAGTGTTTGGGCTATGGTTTTTCTTGTAAAGCAGGGGAAGCTGTAGCCTTCCTGATGTTGTTGGTCTTCAGGTCCCAGAAAGCCCAGCTGGTATGTCCAATGATCAGGAATGATGGGAGTTGTAGTCCAATGTCCAAATACATCTAGAGGGCCACAGGTTTCCTGACCTTGTTGTTTTACAAGAAAAGGAGAATGGCTGGTGCATGGAGTAACGGTACTGTATAGGCCTCTTCCAATAAAAGAATCACTTTAGAAGGAAGTTCACTATCAGGGGAGCAAGGTTAATGTTGACAAAGGAAGAGAAGGTATGGGGCCTACAAAGCCTATGGAATGTATTTTGTAGCAAAAGTGTGAAAATAACATCTAAAGCAAATCCATATTTTATCTGAAAATATGCCTGAGTTTAAGATGCCTCATAATATTATACAGTACAAAAGCAAATTTTCTAATATGAGTAAGTAATGCTATAGCCAGCAAAGATTAGGTGAAGCTTTACCAGATTATATACTCCCAACTGTAAGAGGATTTGTCGGTGTGACAAATACAGAGTTTAGAAAAATATTATTACATAGAAAAATATGTAAATGAAAGAGAATTACTTCACAACAATGTTGACTGTAACACAAGTTATGTGATATTTATACATAGAAAATAGTTGTATTTTAAGGTGTGGTTGCTGTATTAGCTTAGTGTTTGAAGATTCTTCAAAGACTGTTACTTTTAGCAATGGTTTAAAAATCCTTACCTTTTTGTTTGAAGTCATCAATGAGAGATTTTGTTGGTTGTTTTCCTGTTAGTCATTTGTATGTATTAGAGCTTCAGCTCCAGAACTGAACAGCTAATATCTTTCTGGTGTGTAAAGATGCAACTTCACATTTAAATGTATTGTAAAACATTACACAAATCTGTAATTATATTACTTTTAAAATAAAGCCTTCATCTATCCTAAGTTCGTTTGATGTCCCTTCCCTGCTGACTCTATTTTTTCCTTGTTCCCACTTTACATTAATGTGAAGAGACAGTTGAGTAAATGCACAATGAACTTCAAAACCTAGTAATTGTTTTTCAGAAAGAATGAAACTTGCGAATTAGATATGGATTGTAAAAGAACACCAGAGCTGATTAGTGTTCGTTAGGTTTGCCTGCTGGACCGTTCTGACACCTGTCTTCCAGCTTTCTCGATAAATGCCACGGCTGATCCCTCTATACTGCCAGTCACATGACAGCGAGCGAGAGCTTGTGGGTGGGAATTAAAAAGATTCCCAGTGAACCTTGTCAGGCTTAGCAATTCATGGAACTCGACATAAAAGGCAACGTTAAACAAAGATGAGTTGAATCCATTTACATGCAAACTCTAGTTATCTGTGTTTAAAATTAAAAGAGAGAGACTGGAATGGATGAATGTTTAAGGAGGTTACTATTCCTTTCTTTGTAAGCTGTGCAGATAATAAGCTTCTAAGATGTTGGTAGGGTGGGGGTTGAGTGGGGAGTAAGCCAACTTTTGGGGCTTGAAAAATTGCCTTTCCTTCTTTTTAAGGAAATACCAATTTCTTCCTAAACCATCTGGTTGTGTCTTGTTTACAGCACAGTATGCCTGTTTGTGCTTATTAATCATGCTTACACAAGTATCTTAATTACTCCCGGTGTAGCTGCTCTGTCTTGAACTCAGAAATTGACCTTTCCCTTTTATTCCTTGAAATCATTAATCATACATAATCAACGACAATGGGACACAAGAGGAGGCTACCAGTATTCAAAAACCACTCACCAGTCCTGAGAAGAAATGTAGACCAGAGTGACTCCGCTGCTTGCAGTCAGACATATCTTAATTAATGACGTGTGTGGGTGTGCATATGCTGCTATTATTTTCCTCTTTTTACCTATCCAGAAGTGGCATTAATTTGCTGCCTTGAGAAATCATGTGCCAGAATCCCCCTCTGTACTAAAAATCAAAAGACAAGGAAGAAGATAGTTTTATTGTGGTCTGAATTTCTTTGTACTTTTTTTATTTAGCCTTCTTTGCTTTTAAGTAGTAATCCAAATTCCCCCATCTGTGAATACATCATTTAAGGGTTGTAGTTTTTTTAACTGTGGGTGGGTGTTTGCAAAGAAACTGTTTGCCAGATAAATGTTTGTTGCTTGTATTCATCTGGGCAGTAGTATCTGTAAAGCAATGGCATAGGGAATAAGATGGAAGGCACCAGTGGATTATTAATAGGTGTGATTATTAGCTCGCTAATTAGAGACTGAAAGTTGTGATATAATTGTAGTGTGTCATCTGTCAATTTAGGATTCAATCATTGTTGACAGTACACATCTTTTATTTGTAATCCATGCATCATAGGTGAATTTCTTTAATTTGTTTTTACTTTAAATTGCTGAATTTCATATTGCATATGCATGTTTGGTATAATGGTTTTATGGTCAATAATGAGATGAAATAGTGGCAACAAGTTCTCCCTCTTTCAGTACTCTTAAACTATTATATAGATCTAATGATGATTACTGTTTCTATTTTTCTTTCTTAGTAGCATAGGGGCAAAATACTTAATTCATAACAGATAAAAGAAAAGGAGCGAGATAACTCATACAGGCATGAAACAGAAAATCTATATAGTGAAGAATAATCTCATTCTGATTTTAACAACTGCTATTTCAATATAACATGAATATATAGCTTGCTGGTTTTATTATTTGCATGAAAATTGCTTGAATTTGAAGTTATCAGTTCACTCTTACTAAATTAAATGAATGTTTACCTAAAACAGGCACCAAGATGCTTAGAGTAACATAATATAAAAAATACCTAATTGAACTGCAATGAAAATACCAAATAATAAAATAGTAGCAAGAGGGAAGTTAAATTGCAGAACCAGTACATCCAAGTCTTAATGAAAAAAGAAGGTATTTACAGTCTTTCTGAAAGATGTAAGGGATTAAGTTTGGTAAGGATCTCTCAAGAGTATTTCCCCCACAATTATGGTTCCACCGCAGAAAAAGTATTATCCTTGGTGTACTAGGTAAGTACTGAAAACTCTGAAGGGAAGCCTTCAGCAATTGACATGTTAGAAGATACTGTTTCTCAAGTCTGATATAGTCTAAAATCTTGTCCTTTGATATGCAACTACACCTATGCCTGAGGGTGGAATGCAACGTAGCTCTAAGGGGATTGTTAGCCCTGGGAGACCAGGGTTCAAGTCCGCACTCCGCTATGAAGCTCACTGGTAACCTTGAACCAGTAACTGCCTCTCAGTCTACCTTACCTCATAGGGTTGTTGTGGGAATTAAATGAGGAGTGGGTGAACCATGTATGCCATCTTGAGTTCCTTGGAGAAAGAGGTGGGATATAAAAATAAACAAACAAATCTCCCCTTTTCTCCCCCTGCACACTGTTCTGGGGAATCTTTCAACCTCCCTGAGCAGATATTGGGGGCAACTGAGGGCTGGAGCCCTGTTGCACTAGCAGGAGCCCTTGTGTCGGCTTCTGCTAGCGGAACTGGGTGGTTGAATCTAGTCCATGGTCCATGTCTTTGTCTCCTTGATCTTATCTCCAACTGTCCTATCCTACCTGTAACAGAACTCTCCCTTTTATGTTTCCTTTTTTGAGAGCAGACTGGGTAGATAAGCTAGGGAACTGAGAAGAAGCCTTCTCCCTTTAGAAACCAAACATTCCCCAAATCATTATGTTCAGCATCACAAAGTGATCGGTGGAGGCATAGCTCTGGTTTTTCTGAAAGTGAAGCTGGTCAGGTATTGAAAGGAGCTCGTTTAGAATGGTTCTGGTCTGTGAGCTTATGCTCAGGATGGCTCAAGAGTAGATCTGAGGCACTGGGGTCTGCATAGAGCATTTTTTATTTCAGTTTTAAAAACTTCTAATGCAATATGTCTTCTGTTTTACTCTGATGGGGCCTGATAATTTTCTCAAGGTGCTTTTCTCTGATGCTCAAGAAATGTCTGTGGGCACAGTTAACTGTTTATAACCAGAGTTAGTGGGAAATCTTTTTTAGCCTAAGGGCAACATTGTTTTGTGGGGAGCCTGCCAGGGATCAGATGCAGGAGGACAGGGGCAAAAGTGGTTGGAACAAGGGTGTGTCTCTTACCTTTGAATGGCAAGCTGCATAGAGCACCCTCAAGGTCCGTATTTGGCTTCTGGGACTGAAATTTCCCGACTTCTGATTTATAACGTTGTACCTTCACCATAACATGAATGGAATCTCTTAGCAACAGATCATCCACACTTACCTTTGCTCTGTGCTTTCTAGGTGCAGGCACAGGCTTTCCAGGTCTTAATGGTTTCTTTTTTTTTGTCCCTGTCACTTGCCCCAGGAAAACCTGGTTGCTGTTTGCTCTGATTTAATGGTAAAATGTGGGTTTCTGCTGGGAAAATGCCGGGACAAAAAAAAAAATCAAAAAATTCCTGCTTGGACCTGGACCTGGAAAACCCAGACCTATGCCTAGAAACATGACACAAAATGAAATGTGGATGAGCCCTAAGCTTGTCTTCTCTATTTTCCTCCTAATACAAGTAGGGTGGCCTTCTTCTCTTATTGGAACTGAAGCTGGAGTGCATAGCTCTCATTAATGAATTGAAGACCTTGAAATTATATATCTGTCCTAAAACTGTAATCTTGATCCAGATATCTGATAGCATCATTGGATTGAAGATTATTTATTTTGTACTAAAGTGAGATGATGTCCTATTTTTATTTTAGAATCGGTGTTCTTAGTGACAGAGATAAAAGAACGTATAATTGAGGTGTCTCTCTTCATGTGTCTTTATGTAGCCAATGTGGAGAAGGGTCCAGCATAAGTTGCACAATTTCTGAAATCTATCCTTTTATTTTAGCTTCAGTCTTTGGATACAACAATTTAATACTTTTAAATCTCACAAATTTCTGTGAGATATTTAAGCATGTGCTTAATTATTTTGTTGGATGAGACACAGAGTGTTTAACTTCAGCTGGTTGCATCCTGTATGTGTGTGTATGCGTATGTGTATGTGTATATATATATAGATATATAATGTCTCTGTGTGTCCTTTTTTCAATCATTGCCACCTGATTAAGCCTCTAAATAGTGATGCTGACTATTTTGTTTCTTTAAAAAAATTATTTTGGGGGGGGGGAGTAGTGCAGAACTGGAAAGGAATCCCTACATGTGGAACCATGTAGTTCAAGGGTCCAGTCCAACAGATGGAACACATCTCCTCTCATCTATCTCTCCTCTCACTCCTAGACAGCCTATACTGGGTTATATAATGTTTTCCCTTCAGGCTACATGCAGTCTTTGATCTGGATGCCAAACACTATAGGGGGAAGCACCTCATCCACCAAAGACTAATTCTTAGAATCACCTTGACCATGGGGTGACCTTGGAGATGGCAATTTGTTCAATTTGTTGCGAGAGTTAAACACATCCATTGAGGGTTTTTAAAAAAAATAATAAAAAAAATTGGGCACAACTTCTTGCTGCCTAAGTTTTATTTATTTATTTCATAAAATTCATACACAGTTTGATTGTTAAAAAACATACAACAATCCTCGAATCAGTTTACAAAAGATAAAACAGTAAAGTCAAGAAGAACCACAACCTTAACTTTAAAACATACAGAAGTTAAAATACTGAAACAGATTAAAATTATGTCAATTTTATAAGCATCTGGGTGGCTTGTCCAAAGAAGAATGTTTTTAGCAGGAGCCGAGAAGAATACAGTGAAGGTGCCTGCTTGATCTCATTAGGCAGGGAGTTCCAAAGTGCTGCCAAGCCAAACGAACATGTCCTTAAACTTGTGGAGTGGGTATTATGTGGCATCTGTAGTAGTGCCAGTTCTGCTGATCAAAGCGGTCGGGTGGGCAGATCTGAGGTAAGGCTGGTCCCAAGTTTTAAGGGCTTTGTATGCTTATAGTAACATGCTGAACTTTGCCCAGTAGCAAATCGGCAATCAATGCAGATCTCTTAAGCAAAGGTATTATATGCTCACCAGGACTTACTGATGTCAGCAATTGTGCTGCAGCATTTTGCACTAACGGCAGCATCTGGATCAAGCATGAGAGAAGCTGCACATTGAGCGTATTGCAGTAATTCAGTCTTGAAGTAATCAAAGCATGAACGACTGTGGCAAGACATTCCCAGTCCAGGAATGGCCGTAGCTTTTGAACCAATTACAGTTTGTAAAAGGCCTCCAGAAGCATCCCCCAAACTGTGAACCTGCTCCTTCAGGGGGACGCAACCTCATCCAAGGTAGGCAGCTGACCAATTTCTAGGACACGGAAGCTACTCACCCACAGTGCCTCCATCTTTCAAGGATTCAAGTTCAGCTTGTTTTTGCTTATCCATTTCTCCACTGAGTCCAGGCAAGGACCCAGGGCCTGCACGGCCTCTCCTGATTCAGATGTTATGGAGAAATACAGCCAAGTGCCATCAGCATACTGGTGGCACCTCCTCCTGTTATGCCTAATGACCACTCCGAACAGCTTCATGTAGATATTAAATAGCACTGGAGATAAGATAGTCCCCTATGGCACCCCGTAACATAGCTGCAAGGGGGCCGAAAGGCACTCTCCCAGTGCTACTCTCTGGACACCACACTGAGGCCCTGAAGGTAGGATCGGAACCACTGTAATACAGTGCCCCCAGTCTCCATTCCCTGGAGCTTGTCCAGGAGGATACCATGGTCAATGGTATGCAAAGTCAATATTCTATGTATTGACACCAACTCTAGTATAAGAATCACTCCCATGGACTGAATTACAAGTTCATAAAGAAATTAACTAACCAGGCTGTATTTCTAGAAATTGTTGGGCCTTCTTGTCTTTTTTAACGTGAATTTTCCCAAATTACACTGGAAAATGAATCTTCTGTGTAATTATTGGATTGAAGAGATCTCTTCCCGTGCCCAGGTCTGCCATGCATCTGATTCATTTTTGCTGCCATGATTCTTATGAGGATCAATGCAACACTTCCATCAAGCAACAGGATATGTGTGTGTGTGTGTGTGTGTGTGTGTGTGTGTGTTATCCTTTCAACCTCCACTCCCTGTGCCAGTAAGTATAAAATGGTTAAGGTTAATTCAGAAGAAAGGATCAAATTTAAGTGTCCTTGCTTACATGAAGTTGAGCTGAATTTTAAAATCATAACTTATGCCAGTTTGTGTGTGTAGCTGAATTATTTTGAGGATTATCATGAACATTGATCTGTCCTTCACATTGCATTTGATGCCTGAGCTAAACCCAGAGAGATGATAGCCTTAGTGTGGTGTCACTTTTGTCACTTGAAAGCCTACTCAGTCAACTGAATCTTGAAAAGATTTCAGTATAACAAAGCACTCATAGGTTTTAAACTTGGCTTTAACCTTCAGAGACTAATAATTTATTATTCCTTGTTATGCACCAGTACCTTTTTTTTCTTTAACAATACATCATTTTTAATGTGGGTGACTTGATTTTTTTGTAATATAAAGCATCCATAAATAGGATGAAAAGAAAATGGTAGCTAAGTACTTTTATGGTTGGCAATATGAATGCTATTCTTCATGCAATTCATCAAACATTTATCTGCATAAATTATGGCAGTTAAATGAAAAAGAGCCGATGAGAAGTAACACTTTAGTATCATTTGTAGCAGTAAATGCAGAGGAAAAATTACATTTGTTAAAAAAAATACATCAGCTCCATGTTCATTAATTGGACAAACTGTTTAGGAAAATACTTGCGTTTTGATAAAATGGTAACTTTTATTGTCCCAGCTGGCAATGCCAATGATTAGGCAATTGTGTATTTATGAAATAACATTGGTAGTCATTGTTTAGAGTGTAAAATTGCAAAACATAGAACAGGGTTCTTCAAGCCTTCCCCAATGTGTTTCTCTAAGTCAAAATGACAACTGTCCAAACCTCCCAAAATACTAGTAAGAAAAAAACACAGGTGATAGTGTTCACTATTACCCAAAAAATTAAGAAGAAAAGAAGGTGAAGTGAGGTCATAACAAGATTATAATGAAACAAAAACATTTGGTGAAACTTAATTAAGGTGGCTCCATTTACCTCCATCTCTTAATGTAGGGCTTATGGTGTGTCTTTAAAACTCACTCCTGTCTTTCCAATAAAAACGCAACATACACACAGTCGTTCTGAAAGAGGTTGCTGAGAATTGTAAGAGACATGAAAACTGACTTACAGTACTTGTCAAATCTTGAGGGGACTGTACCACCTGATGTTCTATTTACCTAAGAATTTGGATTCCATAAAATTAACCTTACACGAGTTTTCTATTCAGTTTACAACTGAAGGCTAAAATGCTCTATATGATTTCAGTCTCTATATGATTTCAGCATAAAGGTTGCATCTGATTATAGTTACATTCCAAACAGACCTGTTGAAATCAATAAACATAACTAACTTTCATCCATTAGTTTCATTGAGTCTGCTTTGAGTAGAACTTGGGAGACAACCCAAAGTATTTCTGTTTCAAGCATTCCTGAGTGCAAGAATATCATGCAAGATGAAAGTAAATGATGAATCAGAAGCATTTAGGACTATTGTGAGCATGGCCCCTGTCTGGTGAGGAGGTATGCATTTCGAAGTCCTGCAAATTATTTTCTTTGTTTCCCCTTCCTCTCTCTTCCCCACCCTCTCATCACCACCTTCCTGAAGTGGGCTTCCCCTCCTATATCACCACCTGGAACTGCTGCCTCCTTCTGTTTCAATGTTATTAATTTAAATCCCATTTGCTAGAGCCATACTTTCTTCATTTGATTAGGGTGAGACACGAAAGATTCATCAGAATATTGGCAATTCTATTCTAGGCCACTTTGTGAACCTTGTGCTTTTGCTTTTCTCAAGTCATTTTCAAAATGGAAGCTGAAATACTGCAAATTTTGTTACAGCAATTGATCTAGGTTGGGGAGGGGAGGAAATTGAACATCTAAATCTCTTAGAAATGAGGCAGCTGTAATGTTCAAGCATAGTTCTTCTTTTCTGCCTTCTGTTTTCTTACACCCAAGCAGCAATATTTTCAGGAAACTCCGCTACAATTTGGTCAACACATAAAACCACTCCTATGTTTTAATTGTGAAAGCACAGTCCAACTTGCTTGTTTTATTTCTCTTTCAGAGGTTTAACATAATATATTTAGCTGTTTAATGGGTGTAGTGTTTCCATTTAATTAGAATACTTTGAGGGAGAGGTTACTTGTTTGCCTTGTCTGTGTTGTCTACAGAGCACCTTTTAGATATTAAAACACTGTTGTGGGAACAGTTTTTCCTTGGATTCATCCTATGGCACTTCCATAATGTTTAAAGCCCACCTGAGGTCCTTACTCCCAGTAAGCCCACTCCCAGTCATTTCACCTGATGGTAGCTGATAAGGACATAGTTAGTGGTGAGTTTCTAAACATTAAGCCAGTTGTGGAAATCCATACCTGAATTTGGTTGGATCAAGAACTGGCTTGCCCTCTGTGGGCTCCCCACCTGTCAGTCACCTGACATCACATGGCATCCTGTGATTAAAAGTTCAAGCTATGGCTGCAAGAGAAGAAAGTCTGTGCATCCTCAGCCTGTCAATGGACAGTCAGAAACATCTCCAGTCTTGGCAATATGCTCTCACAGCACTTATTTCAGAGATGACAAATCTTTGCACCTGACATCACATGATGCCAGGTGACCAACAGTAGGTGTGTTTTGCCAAAAATGGCCTCTGAGGCCAGAGGTTCTTCACTACTGCATTAAGCAGTGCCATGGAATGATGGCAAGCCATCATGGAATGAGTCCACATGCTGTGATGTCCAAAGGGTACCAACTTAATTTCAGTTCTTTGCTTGATCTACAAGAGCAATCATTCATATTTAGGAATATGAAAATGCATGAACCAACATAGACATTTTGTGGCTGAGCCTACATCTAGCTTAGGGTTGGTTTAAGCTGTGGTTCTCCATTTGTTGCTGAACTACAACAACCATTATTCCTGACTACTGGCTATTCTGGCTGGGAGTGATGGGACCTTTGGTGAGCCTGAGGTTTACCACCCCAGGCTACTTACTCTGCTTGCAACAGAGAAATATCTCTCTCATCCTTTTCATTGCTATTGCTATTGCTACCTGTTTTACACAACCCCGTTATCAGATAAGAATTGGTGGGATTTCATAGAATCCCTTTGGCAGCTTGCAACATTCTTATGTTCTGCTGTGAAATAGTGCTGGGAATGTTGGCAGCTACTTCATCTCGTTGTCTTTTGGATTAGTCACTAGTCCCAGTCTTACTTACTGAGTATCCCCAGTAGAACCACTTGGAGGACAGCCCCATAAAAAGAAAAGCCACCCTCTCAACCTCTTTTTAAAGACTGATTCTACCACTGGCCTTTTTCAATGTTTACAGTAAAAGGTTATCTTCAATTCTGTTATATATAGCACAACAGTGTCCCATTTTGTATCTATTGGTCAGTAACAAATTTGTCTTATTTAGAGAATTAGAAGATATTTCAAAGCAGAGAGATACCGCAACACCTTTACTCTGGCTTGTGACGTGAGGTGTGAGAAAGTGCATAGCCTATGACAAACTGGGAAGACTTTCAGTTTATAATATAGTTTATATAGGATGCATTTGTGTCTGCAGTATCAAAAGCAGTAGTTCACCAATTAAAGCTTATGCCTCGACAATAAATCTGTTTAAAGGTACCACAGATCTCTGGTGTGTTGCTCAGCATGAGAGTCACACTGGAAATAATGAGTTGAAGAACTGCTTGTAATTGGCATTATTTTAGATGGCACTTGTCAGGTATATGGCAGTTCTCAGGCTGCAGTTGATCGGTGGGAGCATTAATTTTATTCCTAAACTGTTTCCCATAGATGTGAAGCAGACCACTGAAAATCTTGATAGAGATAAAACACAATTAACATTTTTAAATCCCCCCCCTTATGTCTCTTCACCATTTTCTGTCATAATATTTTCATTTTGCTTGGGAAGATCTATCCTCCTCTTGTTCTGTCACTTCCACTCTTGTCAGGCCATGGAAGCCACAGGGCTGGCCCAGATTTCAAACTGGGAACACTCTGAATGGTATACCTGTTTGAGACTAGGGTGTCCAGGAGTTGTCTATACCTCCACCCAGTGCTTTTTTCCTGTGGGTATGCAGGGGGACGCATACCCCTAAACATTTTGTGAATCTAACGGGAGAAGAAACTAAAAGAGAATCATTTTTTTAGTTTCTTCTCCCCCCTAATTTAGTTTCTTCTCCCCCTAATAAAAGTTGGCCACTCTCCCCCTAATTCAGGGGTGGAAAACCTTTTTACCCATTCGAGACCACAGGGGCTGCATGCCAGTGGTGAAGATCATTCAACACACACACACACACACACACACACGGCAGAAGGGAGAAGGGAGATTTAATCTCACTACCTCCAAGCAATCTCAAAGCAGCCAAGATTTCTGTCTCTGATATAAGCACCCTGAGTTCTTCATCCAGTGGGCGCCTGGACACTGCCTCACATCCTCTTGATCTGCTTTACCAGCTTTACTGCATGCTAACATATTATGGGGAGCTAGAATGGCATCTGTCTGATGCCTGCTTCCAACTTCTGTCTTGACTAGATTGCCTGGTTCCTGAAATGTCAGTTTTTGAAGTTTGTTGGAGTTGCGTTGGGTTTTGATCTTGGGTTTTTGTTTGTGGCTCATGGTTCTGGGATTGGATCGTCTCATAGCCACTCTCATAGTGACTCTGACAATAGGGCATTCTTTCAAGTGACACGTACATTTTATTCCACTCAGAAAGGCTGCTAGTTTTATTCTTCCTAAGCCAATCTTTCAGGAGGGGCTCATGAATTTTGGCTGGCCCTGGTATTCAACCCCAAATGGTGCTTGCTAAAGACCTAGTTCTTCTGTCAAGGGGGAGAGAATGATCTTGACTATGACATCACACAGAGCTTTGCAGGTTGCCAGTGTGCTTCCATGACCAAATGAAGAAGTGCCATTTCTTCTTCCCAGTTCTGAACTTGTGTTGGGAGGGAGTGGGTCTTGTCACACTATCTTTGAGAGTTCTAAGTGGGCTTCTAAGTGGTCTCCAAATATCAGCATGAGCTCAGGGAGAACAATCATGCTTCTCTAGCATCCAGAAACCAGAAAAGGATGGACAACTATTTCCAGATTCAATGATACACTCACCAGCTCATCACAGCTGAGTGTAATTATGGATCCCCGTATTCTTCAAAATTGATAGATGATGTTATTTTGTTATAAACAGTCATTTGATTATGAAAATAACATTCAATCTGAAATGGCACATATTGTGCTAGTTTGTCAGCAGTACAGACTGATTTACCTGTATCAGTTCATTACAGAAACCTTTGCAGTTCAGTGTGTGTGTGTGTGTGTACTGTAGTGTGAATATATATAGGTATATATATATATATATATATATATATATATATATATATATATATATATATATGTGTGTGTGTGTGTGTGTGTGTGTGTGTGTGTGTGTGTGTGTGTATATATATATATATATATATATATATATATATATATATATATGGTACAGTTTGGCAACTGGATGTATAACAGACTTGCTGTCTGTTTTCTGTTCGTTTGTTTTGTTCTTGTTAGAGTCATCAAAATGTTGACAGCTGCATAACTCTTTTTAAAGTATTCATATCCTGACAGATATTACGGATATTTGTCATTTTACTTACAGTAAGTGACAGCTAAATTAGCTTTATGCTGTGTTGGAGGATATTTCCAATGTAGTAAGCCCAGTCATATTTGGATTGAATTTCTCCAATGTGCAGCTGATTTTATGCGGTTATTAAGTAACAAGTAGTGCAGGATTCAGCACAGTATGGGAGTCTGAAAAAGCACCATTGTCCTTCATGCTATGCTGTCCTGATTCTTGCACCTACCGTTACAGTGACATCCCAAACCAGAGGGAGCATAGAGAAGTCTGAAGTTAGAGAAAAGGAAGAATAAGCAGGACACAAGACAACTACTTATCCAGTATTGTGTTAAGAAATAGTTACAAAAAAGTCACACATATGAGACCCAGAATTCTCTCTCTCATCCAATCCAAATGCTAAACCAGGAAATTACAAGGCTTGGCAGCATCACTACTTAAAAGCAGTGGTGTTGACAAGCCTTGGAAACCATATACCCCCAGTTCTTCTACTGCACAGATTACAGTTCAAGATAGAAAAGAGCTATGGTGCTTTGGGACTGAATCAGTTGCTTTCCCCTCCTCCTACTATGCAGGGTTGCCATTTCTGACATTGGCAGTCTAATATCGCTAAGCACCACCCAGGCTCCTATCTCAAACTACTGTCTGCAGCTCACCTATGACTCTGTTGTATTACAACAACCAATTACAGTTGCTTGCTTTAGCCACTTCAGGACATGTAGACAGGTGCTGGCAGCTTATAGGTAGCAATTTTCAAGTAAACGTAGAACTCTCGGGAAAGCAGAACTTTCCACCCAAGTGTTCTAATCTACAGCATTGCTCAATAATTGTTGCTCCCAATCCAGATCCAAGTCTCGAGGAATGGGTTGATTCTCCCTTCGGTATCTTTACCTTTATTTATTTTTTGAAATGTTTTAAGTACCGGTATTTTATTCTGTAAACAGCTTTGGAAACTTTGTTGAAAGCTAGTGGGTGAGAAGTTGGAATGTAAATGACTTAAATAAAATACTAGTAAGCTCATTGAGTTAATGCTAGTTGTTTGGCCCTATGTCACATCCAAATGGGTCCCAGGGTTCACCCAGGCCCATTTGAACTGGCATGACACATCTTTTGATGAGGAAGTGGATACAAACTTGCAACCATGGTAATTGGTTCCTGCATGCAGTTCGTTGCATGTGATCAGAGCTAGGCTTGTCTAAAGATGCAGCAGAATGAGGTGGCAGAGTAGACTCCATCCCTTTAGACTGCAGGTGAAGAACCTTGATCTTATAAGTCTTCCACACGTGAAAAAACTGAATGTAAATAAGAAAACCCTATTACAGCAAAGAGAAGATTGTAGCCCAACTTGTTTACTATAACTGAAAAGCAGAATATAAATATTGGTAATAAATACATAAATATGGTGCAGATCTTTCTACCTGCAGGGAGCTTTCCACATAGAGGGGCATTGGAAATGAGCCAACTCACCCCACGCCTGCAATCAGAAGTGGAACATTCCATGCTACTGCCTCAGAACTCTACCATCTCATTCTGCTAAATGTATAAACAACAAGGTCCTTGTGTGTACAAGCTCTGGTCTTTTATGAGGAAGAACATTGACTACCTGGCCAGGTTTCTGAGGAAACAAATACTCGTTAGTCATTTTGTGACATCTGTAGTCCTGCTGAGTTTTAGGCAGTGCTTGGGGAAACTGGATGACCATATCGATACAGCAGCAGCAGCAAGTTTCAGAGATAAAAGTCAGAATTCTAAGATTCTCAGAGGATGCATACTTTCTCTTGCACAAGCTTCCATCTTTCATAGTTGCAGAGAAATAAACTAAAAAAATCTGTCAAAAATATTTAGAATCTAAAGAACCTCTCTGTAGGGACTTCCTGTATAACAAATCTATCATTCATTGGGACCTCCAGTTCTTGCATCCATGTTTATAAACTTACACTCAAAGTATGGAGAGTTATTTCAAAATTTTCCAGTTGAGGCTTTTTTCCCTTTACAAAATTCAGTTTATGGCTCCAATAGATAGGGATGGATTAATTTTGAGGGTAGGAAAGAAAGTTCTTCAGAGAACAATAGCATAGAAAGAGGCATATGGAATTTGGGGGAAACACAGCAAGTGCCTCAAGTCTGACAACTGCTTTTACTTCCCATTTGAAATTAATGTTCATTGTATAAAAATGCTAAAGCGAATAAATCCTTAAGGGCTGGCCTGACATTTTAAAGCTCTTATTTGCTTGAATTCACAGCACTGAAGGTGGGGATTTACTGACACTCAAGCAACGGTGGGATGTGATGTGCTTAGGATCACAATCTTATTCCTTGCATGTACAAGGCTGAGCTTTCTTCTAGATGGAAAATTATATAGCTTATTTAGTTCACTCTAAAAACAATAATGGGACCCATTCCGATTTTATCTCTAATTTTACTTGGTTGTTGAGCAGTATTAATAATCCTGTCATAAACTGCACTAAAGAGGTGCTCACAGAGTTTCCTAGAATTTAGTATAGGATAAATATTCCCCAGGAAGAGTAGGACATGCATGTTGCTTTCCTCTGGGTTTTAGTTGGATGTATCTGGAGTGTGGCACTGCTCACTATATATCTAGCAGATCTGGCAAAAGCATTAAGGAGCTATTTCAAAGTGGTGTTATGGAAAGTTGCTGTGGTTCTGAACAGGTATAATCATGGAGAAGATGCATCATACTTAGCACATTACTATTTTTTGCAATGAAATGATGCAAACTAGTTCATAACCTTAATAAGTACATTGCATTCTACGGTAATCTTGCAGAAATAATGGCATACCCCAATTAATGATGACAAAAGCTTCCCACAATCTATTGTCTGTGTCCTTAGTCCTCTATCTGAATCCATGCAAATCTATATCATCACAAGCAATTCAGTATAGCAAACCGAGGCATGTAAATTAAATCTGTTTGAATTAATTGTTATACACACTGTAAGTATTGTTTATACATATTCTAGCCATCGTTAAGGTTTTTCAAGAAGGACCATCATTAAGGTCCTTCTCGTTTGGGGATCAGTTCTCCTGCATTTACAGAATATTTTGAGTTTGAAACACACTAGTATTGTTTTCTAAGTAAAACTTGTATCCACACATTGAAGTCTTCTGCTGTCATATTACACGCTCCTTCCAAAGACAGTTAACAATCACGTGACACCTTAACAACCAGCAGATTTATTGAGGGATAAACTTTTATAGCCCCTTCATGGATCAATGCCTTGTCGTGGCGAAGGGGCTTGAATAACTCAGAGAAGCTATGAGCTATGCCATGCAGGGCCACCCAAGATGGACAGGTCATAGTGGAGAGTTTTGACTAAACGTGATCCACCTGGAGAAGGAACTGGCAAGCCACTCCAGTATCCCTGCCAAGAAAACTCCATGGACAAAGACAACAGGCATATAAAAGTTATGACGCTGGAAGATGAGCCCCTCAGGTCGGAAGGCGTCCAACATGCTACTGAGGAAGAGCGGAGGACAAGTACAAGTAGATTCAGAGCTGATGAAGCGGCTGGGCCAAAGCCGAAAGGACGCTCAGTTGCGGATATGCCTGGAAGCGAAAGGAAAGTCCGATGCTGTAAAGAAAAATATTGCATAGGAACCTGGAATGTAAGAACCATGAGTGGAGGTAAGCTGGATGTGGTCAAAAATGAGATGACAAGAATAAATATCGACATCCTGGGCATCAGTGAACTAAAATGGAAGGGAATGGGCGAATTCAGTTCGGGTGACTATCATATCTACTACTGTGGGCAAGAATCCCGTAGTAGAAATGGAGTGGCCCTCATAGTCAACAAAAGAGTGGCAAAAGCTGTAATGGGATGCAATCTCAAAAATGACAGAATGATCTCGATACGAATCCAAGGCAGACCTTTTAACATCACAGTAATCCAAGTTTATGCACCAACTACCGGTGCTGTCGAAAGTGAAATTGACCAATTCTATGAAGACCTACAACACCTTCTAGAAATGACACCAAAGAAGGATGTTCTTCTCATTACAGGGGATTGGAATGCTAAAGTAGGGAATCAAGAGATAAAAGGAACAACTGGCAAGTTTGGCCTTGGAGTTCAAAACGAAGCAGGGCAAAGGCTAATAGAGTTCTGTCAAGAGAACAAGCTGGTCATCACAAACACTCTCTTCCAACAACACAAGAGAAGACTCTACACATGGATATCACCAAATGGGCAGCATCGAAATCAGATTGATTATATTCTCTGCAGCCAAAGATGGAGAAGCTCTATACAGTCAGCAAAAACAAGACCTGGAGCTGACTGTAACTCAGATCATCAGCTTCTTATAGCAAAATTCCAGCTTAAACTGAAGAAAGTAGGAAAAACCACTGGGCCAGTAAGATACAATCTGGATCAAATCCCTTATGAATACACAGTGGAAGTGAGGAACAGGTTTAAGGATTTAGATTTGGTGGACAGAGTGCCTGAAGAACTATGGATGGAGGCTCGTAACATTATACAGGAGGCAGCAACGAAAACCATCCCAAGGAAAAGGAAATGCAAGAAAGCAAAATGGCTATCCAACGAGGCCTTACAAATAGCGGAGGAGAGGAGGCAAGCAAAATGCAAGGGAGATAGGGAAAGATACAGGAAACTGAATGCAGATTTCCAAAAAACAGCAAGGAGAGACAAGAAGGTCTTCTTAAATGAGCAATGCAAAGAAATAGAGGAAAACAATAGAATGGGGAAAACCAGAGATCTGTTCAAGAAAATTGGAGATATGAAAGGAGCATTTCGTACAAAGATTACCATAATCAAGGACAAAAGTGGTAAGGACCTAACAGAAGCAGAAGACATCAAGAAGAGGTGGCAAGAATACACAGAGGAATTATACCAGAAAGATATGGAGGTCTCGTACACCCCAGGTAGTGTGGTTGCTGACCTTGAGCCAGACATCTTGGAGAGTGAAGTCAAATGGGCCTTAGAAAGCACTGCTAATAACAAGGCCAGTGGAAGTGATGATATTCCAGCTGAACTATTTAAAATCTTAAAAGATGATGCTGTTAAGGTGCTACACCCAATATGCCAGCAAGTTTGGAAAACTCAGCAATGGCCAGAGGATTGGAGAAGATCAGTCTACATCCCAATTCCAAAGAAGGGCAGTGCCAAAGAATGCTCCAACTACCGCACAATTGCGCTCATTTCACACGCTAGCAAGGTTATGCTTAAAATTCTACAAGGCAGACTTAGGCAGTATGTGGATCGAGAACTCCCAGAAGTGCAAGCTGGATTTCGAAAGGGCAGAGGAACCAGAGACCAAATAGCAAACATGCGCTGGATTATGGAGAAAGCTAGAGAGTTCCAGAAAAACGTCTACTTCTGCTTCATTGACTATGCAAAAGCCTTTGACTGTGTCGACCACAGCAAACTATGGCAAGTTCTTAAAGAAATGGGAGTGCCTGATCACCTCATCTGTCTCCTGAGAAATCTCTATGTGGGACAAGAAGCTACAGTTAGAACTGGATATGGAACAACTGATTGGTTCAAAATTGGGAAAGGAGTACGACAAGGTTGTATATTGTCTCCCTGCTTATTTAACTTATATGCAGAATTCATCATGCGAAAGGCTGGACTAGATGAATCCCAAGCCGGAATTAAGATTGCCGGAAGAAATATCAACAACCTCAGATATGCAGATGACACAACCTTGATGGCAGAAAGTGAGGAAGAATTAAAGAACCTTTTAATGAGGGTGAAAGAGGAGAGCGCAAAATATGGTCTGAAGCTCAACATCAAAAAAACCAAGATCATGGCCACTGGTCCCATCACCTCCTGGCAAATAGAAGGGGAAGAAATGGAGGCAGTGAGAGATTTTACTTTCTTGGGCTCCTTGATCACTGCAGATGGTGACAGCAGTCACGAAATTAAAAGACGCCTGCTTCTTGGGAGAAAAGCAATGACAAACCTAGACAGCATCTTAAAAAGCAGAGACATCACCTTGCCGACAAAGGTCCGTATAGTTAAAGCTATGGTTTTCCCAGTAGTGATATATGGAAGTGAGAGCTGGACCATAAAGAAGGCTGATCGCCGAAGAATTGATGCTTTTGAATTATGGTGCTGGAGGAGACTCTTGAGAGTCCCATGGACTGCTAGAAGATCAAACCTATCCATTCTTAAGGAAATCAGCCCTGAGTGCTCCCTGGAAGGACAGATCGTGAAGCTGAGGCTCCAATACTTTGGCCACCTCATGAGAAGAGAAGAATCCTTGGAAAAGACCTTGATGCTGGGAAAGATGGAGGGCACAAGGAGAAGGGGACGACAGAGGACAAGATGGTTGGACAGTGTTCTCGAAGCTACGAACATGAGTTTGACCAAACTGCGGGAGGCAGTGCAAGACAGGAGTGCCTGGCGTGCTATGGTCCATGGGGTCACGAAGAGTCGGACACGACTAAACGACTAAACAACAACAAACTTTTATAGATCAAATTCCAAGTATCTTGCTTTTGTTTGCTACTGGTTGTCTACCAGTTTTTGTAATTCTGAAAGTATCTCAAGTTTGTGTCCTCACCAGCTTTCACCTCTGACTTGTTATTCTCAGCATTTTTAATTACTAGATTAAAAGTGTGTGATCTGGAAATTGCCTTTCTTGCTAGTGTCACACCACCATTCTGCCAGACTTAATATCAGACTTGGTCTCCGATCAGAACTTTGTCTTTGTTTCGGGACATATGATGGGACAGTGATCAAGCATATCAGACAGTGAAGGAGAAACTCTTGCTGCATGTGTGCACATGCACTTTCCATCATCACTTTCATGGTCGGAATACATGTAACATAGCTCTCCAAGGTGAAAGGTAATGCAAGGATTGGAAAGGACATGGGACACCACTCTTGATTTTCCTTGATGACATTCACCTCTCAGACCAAATATATTTGATCCAGATACTGCTATTTTTCCTTAACAAAGCCCTGCCTCTGGCTGAGATGATTTGCAGAAATTGGACTATATTGAAAGCCATGAATAACAATGTAAAGAGAGACTTGAGATGAAATTGCAAGGGACCAAGCTGGACAGTTAAATGGGGCCTGATGAGGTTCACAAGTAAGATGTTCCTCACTTGTACTGCACACAACAGCAGCAGAAGCTCAGTTAGTAATATTGGTTGAATAGCAATATTGGTTCACATGGTGGTTGCCACTTCTCATGGCTATACCCCATGCTAACAGTGTACCACCTTGGGATCTGGCTTTGTTGCCCTGAATGCTTTCCATATGATTCCCCCCTCCTCTGTCTCATATATCAAGGCAGTCTGAGATGAAGCCATGGAGCTGCGAAGTAAGCAAGCTGCCATAATGTTAAAAAGGGTTGTACCAAAGAGCAAACTACAGTCTGCTTCAGATGTGATTTTGAAGGAAAGATAGGCCATATTATTTATATGTACATAGAAGTTGGTATTGAGCCAGACATCTTGGAGAGTGAAGTCAAATGGGCCTTACAAAGCACTGCTAATAACAAGGCCAGTGGAAGTGATGATATTCCAGCTGAACTATTTAAAATTTAAAAGATGATGCTGTTAAGGTGCTACACCCAATATGCCAGCAAGTTTGGAAAACTCAGCAATGGCCAGAGGATTGGAGAAGATCAGTCTACATCCCAATTCCAAAGAAGGGCAGTGCCAAATAATGCTCCAACTACCGCACAATTGCGCTCATTTCACACGCTAGCAAGGTTATGCTTAAAATTCTACAAGGCAGGCTGAGGCAGTATGTGGACCAAGAACTCCCAGAAGTGCAAGCTGGATTTCGAAAGGGCAGAGGAACCAGAGACCAAATAGCAAACATGCGCTGGATTATGGAGAAAGCTAGAGAGTTCCAGAAAAACGTCTACTTCTGCTTCATTGACTACGCAAAAGCCTTTGACTGTGTCGACCACAGCAAACTATGGCAAGTTCTTAAAGAAATGGGAGTGCCTGATCACCTCATCTGTCTCCTGAGAAATCTCTATGTGGGACAAGAAGCTACAGTTAGAACTGGATATGGAACAACTGATTGGTTCAAAATTGTGAAAGGAGTACGACAAGGTTGTATATTGTCTCCCTGCTTATTTAACTTATATGCAGAATTCATCATGCGAAAGGCTGGACTAGATGAATCCCAAACCGGAATTAAGATTGCCGGAAGAAATATCAACAACCTCAGATATGCAGATGACACAACCTTGATGGCAGAAAGTGAGGAGGAATTAAAGAACCTTTTAATGAGGGTGAAAGAGGAGAGCGCAAAATATGGTCTGAAGCTCAACATCAAAAAAACCAAGATCATGGCCACTGGTCCCATCACCTCCTGGCAAATAGAAGGGGAAGAAATGGAGGCAGTGAGAGATTTTACTTTCTTGGGCTCCTTGATCACTGCAGATGGTGACAGCAGTCACGAAATTAAAAGACGCCTGCTTCTTGGGAGAAAAGCAATGACAAACCTAGACAGCATCTTAAAAAGCAGAGACATCACCTTGCCGACAAAGGTCCGTATAGTTAAAGCTATGGTTTTCCCAGTAGTGATGTATGGAAGTGAGAGCTGGACCATAAAGAAGGCTGATCGCCGAAGAATTGATGCTTTTGAATTATGGTGCTGGAGGAGACTCTTGAGAGTCCCATGGACTGCAAGAAGATCAAACCTATCCATTCTTAAGGAAATCAGCCCTGAGTGCTCCCTGGAAGGACAGATCTTGAAGCTGAGGCTCCAATACTTTGGCCACCTCATGAGAAGAGAAGAATCCTTGGAAAAGACCCTGATGTTGGGAAAGATTGAGGGCACTAGGAGAAGGGGACGACAGAGGACAAGATGGTTGGACAGTGTTCTCGAAGCTACGAACATGAGTTTGACCAAACTGCGGGAGGCAGTGGAAGACAGGAGTGCCTGGCGTGCTATGGTCCATGGGGTCACGAAGAGTCAGACACGACTAAACGACTAAACAACAACAACAACAGAAGTTGGTATTATAGAGCCATCTTTGCTCATTATGATCTGTACACTTCCCCGGCCCCAACTCCAGTTATAATTGTTTCATCATTGTTTTTGAAGTGACTGGGAACTATTCAATAATCCTCAGGAGACTGTACAGCTTTATACAAAGGCCATCTCTAGCAGATGGGAACCCCGCTGGTCAGATAATGATTAGGTGGGAAAGATCTACACAACTTGACAAAGCCATGTGGTTTCAGCAGAATGGGATTGCACCACTGGAAGTAGCTCCCATGTCACTGTGTCAATACTGTCTGAGGCTACATTCAGACCAAACCATATTTAGTATAGTAAACACATAGTTTAGCATGACAAGAATGAGTTGCAGTGAGCCTAAACTCTCCCCTTCAGGTGGCTGCAATGGTGTTTTTGCTTTTGCTTTACATTAATTAATAAAGGTTGTTTTCTGCTGCTCCAGAGAAGCGGACACGGAGCAATGGATTCAAACTACAAGAAAGAAGATTCCACCTAAACATTAGGAAGAACTTCCTGACAGTAAGAGCTGTTCGGCAGTGGAATTCCCTGCCAAGGAGTGTGGTGGAGTCTCCTTCTTTGGAGGTCTTTAAGCGGAGGCTTGACGGTCATATGTCAGGAATGCTTTGATGGTGTTTCCTGCTTGGCAGGGGGTTGGACTGGATGGCCCTTGTGGTCTCTTCCAACTCTATGATTCTATTATTCTAATCCCGAGGGCACTTTGCCAAGTGTAGGTGATAAAATACAGTAAAACTCACCAAGGCAACAATAACAACAAAAAAGAGTCAAGACTTCTTGCTGCAAAAGTTTGCTCAAGTTTGTCTTGGAACTGAATGTATAAACAGTGCACACACTTAAATACTTTGCAAAACATATGTGTGTTAACTAATGTCTGACAGTGAAAATGAGTGATAAACTTTTACAATCCTTATCCCACCTAAACACTAAGATTGGAAGCAACAAACTTTAATACCAGGCATTTTATAGTTGGGTAGTTAAAATGGTTTAGAACTGTTACCTTACCAAAATTGGTGAGATGGTATGAAGTATTTAAGGAATGTAATGTTCCCAAGCAAAGCGGGTGGCTGATCTTTGTGTCTCTGGTGGCTTTATCTTCTTTTCAAATAATGTTCCTCTGCAGGAATTAAGTAAACATCAACTCCTACCTTCTTTTAAATCTTGTTGTCTTTGCTAGATGCTTACAGTTTTGTTTGCGTTATTTCGTTCTTTGGACTGGCGGAGTGGGAGCAGGGTATTTCCTAGTACTTCAGTTGAATTACTTTGTGTGTGTCTCACTTTTATCTAGCTGGCTTTCCTTCAGGCCTTCTTAAATAAGAACTGCATGCTCCTTGTCAAATCTGAGGTCCTGTAAGAGATGCTTTCACAAAGATGACTAGTGCTGTCATTTATTCATAGCATTTAAAAAATAAATTTACTAATTATATTTCTTTAAGAGAGGATTCCTTTAAGAGAGGGTTATATACAGTATTTTCTTCAGTAAGTCACAGGACCAGATGTGCCCTAGCGTCCCCTTCATCTGGTTTCACCAGCTATGGCTGTTCCTGGACAAGTATAGCCTGACCACTGTAATCCATGCATTGGTAACCTTGAGGCTAGATTATTGTAATGCACTCAGATTACTGATGGGAGCTTCTGGTTAAGAACATGTGACACCATTGCTACAGAGCCAGGTTCAAGCCTCATTAAAACACCTCCCCCAATTTTCCTCTAAGTACCGGTACCTTTTTTCTCATTTTAAGAATGAGGGAAAAATGGGAAATCAGGGGAGCAAAGAACAAATGAATTAAACACTTTTAAGTGTTTCCCCCCCCATAATGTAACATAGTCTAGACCAGGCATCCCCAAACTGCGCCCTCCAGATGTTTTGGCCTACAACTCCCATGATCCCTAGGTAAGAGGACCAGTGGTCAGGGCAGATGGGAATTGTAGTCCAAAACATCTGGAGGGCCGAAGTTTGGGGATGCCTGGTCTAGAGCATTCATATAGTCTAGAAAATTCAAAGATATACAGCACTCAAATCCAATATGCATTTCTGCACCTAGAGGGGTGCTGCCATCTTTTTTAGTAGTGTATACAGGGCTTCTGTTGCTCATGAATTACTGCTTGCTTTTTCTGGTGACCTTGGAGATAGTAGAATGAAGTATCCTGATTCTGCTTTCTTTATACCTCCTTCCCTTTGTGGTCAACCTTTTCCTCATTGACTATGACACACCCTGCTGCAGACTGAGAAGCAAGCAACTTATTGCTCTGCCTTACTGGAGGATAAAAAGGTCAGACGGAGGTGGGATAGAAACCTCAAAAAATGTATTATAGATGCAGGAGTATCCTAGTGTTGCAAATGGTTCAACAGTTTCAGTTTGGGTGACTGAATGATGGTGAGCACAAGTTCTTTAAAGATGGGTTGGTCTGCAGTTTGAACTCTGACAAGAAGCACGTGGGTGGTTACCATGAGGTGAGAGGGAAATAATTAAGCTGTGGTTGCAGGAGGTGGGAATGTCATATCTGGTCATGAAATTCACCTGAACTGCATGAACAACAATAACACAATTGAAGCAGCGCAGCTAGTTCCCAGTGTTCATCAAGGTCTTTCTGTGTATGCCACTAAGGTTGGGAGTAGGCCTCACAAGGGAAGCACATGGTTCTCATCATGCTGAAGTGAGGGAGGGTATTTGTAGGAGGTCATTTGGTGGGAGGCATTGATGAAACATTTCTCCCTCTGTCAATTCTTCCATGCAGTGCATAACTGCATGTTTGTTTTACTTCCCTCCCCCAACCCTGCTGTGCCAGAAGCATAGCTGCCAAGTTATCCCTTTTTTACAGGGATTTTCCCTTATGCTGAATAGGCTTCCTCGCGAGAAAAGTGAAAACTTGGCAGCTATGGCCAGAAGACTAGCAAAAGCCCACTTGCAAGGAGAAATAATCAGGGACTGGGGTTAACTGCTTCCCTGCTTGATGAATATCTCTTGTAAATACATTCAAATTAACTGGTAAATAACATGTATAGATAATGTGTGCTTGCCCATGTAGCATGTAGATAACCCTTAGACCAAACAAAATAAAGCAGAAGCAGGCCCATGTTTAAGCTATGTTATAAGGCAGGAATGGGAAACATCTGCCCCTTGAGATGTTGCTGGGCTATATCCTCCATAATTCCTGACAATTGGTCATACCAGCTGGGGCTGATGGGAGTTGTAGTTCAACAACATCTGGAGGGCCACAGGTTAGCCACCCCTGCCCTAAGGAAGTCGAAACCAGTTTATAGGCTTGTCCCATTGCATTTCAGCACTGACAACTATGCTCTGTGTGGTACGGCATGCAAATATCTGAACTGAACCGCCTTGGAGCAGGTTGTCAAAACCATCTGCATACATATTACTGGCATTTATTTCCTTTATCAACTAAATTACAGAGGACAAGCTTATGCCTTTTATAATAACTAAACTACCCATCTCTACACTTGAAATTGACAGGATTTCTTCATGGTCCTGTGAGGGACACTGGGGGCTCTAATCAACCTCCTTTGACGTACCCTGTTCAATCTTAAACCAAATGCTTGAGAGTTAGGGCCAGAGTACACACATAACCGTATTGGTTTTTGTTGTTGTTTAGTCGTTTAGTCGTGTCCGACTCTTCGTGACCCCATGGACCATAGCACGCCAGGCACTCCTGTCTTGCACTGCCTCCTGCAGTTTGGTCAAACTCATGTTCGTAGCTTCGAGAACACTGTCCAACCATCTTGTCCTCTGTCGTCCCCTTCTCCTAGTGCCCTCAATCTTTCCCAACATCAGGGTCTTTTCCAAGGATTCTTCTCTTCTCATGAGGTGGCCAAAGTATTGGAGCCTCAGCTTCACGATCTGTCCTTCCTTTGTTTGTTTATATGACAGAACTGTTGCCTTCCACAGTCTGTTAAACCATTGTTTCCAATTGGATCCAAACCAAGAAACAGTGGTTTCATCACAGACTACAAACCAACACATTTCTAACTTGATTTCATTTTTTATTCTGATGTATTTTTTGGTATTTTATCATAAATAATTGCAGGGGCAGACATATTTTTGTTGAGCCGAAATAGATCACTTTGATAAATTGTTTGAACCAATAATTTTCTTGCAAAATCGATGTAAGTGTAAAATCTAAAGGATAACTACTTTCCAGTCTGCACATTTATCCAGGGAGGCATGGATCAGTGCAATTTGCACTGGAATTTGCAAATAGCAAATTCCTCAAGCATCCTTATTTACAAGTAGACATTCATAAGATATCTAATATTGAATCAGTAACAGTGGCCATACATTAAGGTTTTATCAAAGCATTTGTTTAGGTTTTTATTATTATTAAACTAAACCTTGCAAATCAACATGGAAGTGCCAAGAAATACGGTACATAGAAATACATGTTTCCCAACAAGAAGCTGTTGTTACAGAGTGTGGTTGTAGGGGTCAATTGCAAAATCACTTCATTTGCTTTTTATAAACTGGAAAAGCTGTATAGTTGTTTTGAAAATATTCCAACAGTCCTTTTCTGGTATATCTAGAATTATGTCCACAAAGTCTTGTGTAAGTGCCGTTTCTGCTGTTTCTCAAAGCAGAAATGCTGTGGTCTGGCTTTCTGTTTTTGCATACTGTTGGCATGGTTTTCAGATTGCTTGTGTGGGAACCCCTTGTGTGATCTAGTGCTTTTGCTGGTATAGCTACTTAGGGAAAACAGCCTGATTGGTGGGAATCATTAATTTAGATGCAAAGAATGAGTTATTTCATGCTTTTTCTCTCTCGTGGGCAGAGGGAGTAGAGTTACAGCAAATAAACTATCTCCTATTTGTGTAGTGTTATGGTTGTCAGCTGTCTGTTGCCAAAGAACCACAACGGAGCTAAATGTTTGTGACATCTTGCCCAGTCAAGGTATAGCAAAAAAACAAAAACAAAAAACAAAACTGCAATGGAACTCACTTTGTGACAACCTGTGCTCGTATACATTAGCTTATCCAATCACTTTTCCCCTGTGCTTGGTGAAATTTGTTAAATTAATTCAGCTGCAATTAGCAGATTTATGGGAAAGTACCCTGTTATCCTTTAATTGAAGAGCATAAAAACTACAGAACTGAGTCTGCTAGTTCTATTTGTGTAATAGGCAATCTATCTACGACAAGGTTTGATCGATGGAGTCGTATGATGCCCTTGCCTTGTTTTATATAGGCTGTCAGCTCTTAACTGGGACTGAAGTATCTGGGTAACAAAAATTGATATAATGACTTAATGCGCCTTATTCTCTTTGAGCTACATCAGTTTAGAGCACTTCTGAGAGAAAAATGTCTGGAAAATATCAGGGAGTCATTTATCAACCTGTTTTCATTAGCATACCGCCTAGGACTGGAAAGGATTTGAATTTTTTTTAAAAAGCAGGATGGTACAATTTATTTCAGGTCTCATATTTCTTGGATGAAAGAAGACTTCTAATAAAAGGAAATATGGAAAGATGCTTTTCTTGCTCTTCTTTACTAAATAAAAACTAGGGGAGAAATATCACTTTGAATTCATTATTAATAATGCAGCAAGTATATTGGTAAGAATATAATTTAGTAAAATAAATGTACTTTTTGGATTGTTTGTTTTTGCATTTGTTTGGCACCTGAGATGTGCAAAGGATGTCTGTATGTGATGTCTGGGGCCAGGGAAGGGTGTTGGAAGTTCAAAGGGTTTATCTAAATTATAGCCTGCTCACTCTAATGACAAAGCTGTTCTGCTATTCATAGGTTGCAGAAAGTGAAAAAGAAAACTACACAAACATTTTGGACCAGAGGGGCTTGAAAATATGTTCAAGTATATAGAATCATTTGTCCTGCCAACTACAGGATGCTAACCACAAGAAGAGATAATGATAACCGAAAGGCTGTTCTTTGTGAGAATATCCCTTTTCTTTTTGCATGAAATTTTTATGCATCAGTCAGACTGCATACAGTGCACCTAATGTATAAAATAAATTGGTGCATAAATCAGGTTATGAGAAGCATGTAACAAGCCTGGCTTTTGCCCATAGGAATCTCATATGAGCATGGGAAAACTCTCATTTAAAAATAATAATAACATAAGGACTTCTCTAGGGGGGTGGCTGGATTCTCATTTTACCAATATCCCTGTCTAGATTGTTATACAGCCCAAGGACAATCCAGATTAAGAGAAAGGGGTATGTGGAAGTACTGTGCTTTTATTGTAACAAGTGCTACTTTTCTAGAAAAAGAGGTGTCAGAACTCACCATGAACGCCTCCCTTGTTCTCTTATAATGGCAGCGACCACCCACCTGAGAGGCGCCGGAACTGAGCTCTGGCGTGTTCCAGCTGAAAAAAAGCTGTTTGTAACCATGCCTATAGTTTGTAATGATATCAATGAATAATTGGGTTTTGGTTGAATAGAGAAATTTATTACAGGTTATGTATTGATTAGCATATAGATTCCCTGACATAATAATAAATTATTATTGGTGACAGACATTGTCTTGTGGCTAATTCAGTTTCACATCTTTCCACCAATGATGTAAAACTGCCACAGTGCCAAAATATTTAGCACATTATTGTTATTCCTTTCCATCTGAAAACAGCAAATAAATGCCAGTTCTGTGTTGTGTGGTGCTAGGCTTGGATTGGCATTACTGTTTGGATCAGGGTATTTGATTAGCCGTGTTGACCTTATAGGTTATGTAAGATATAGAATATATAGCATATATCTGATTATATTAAATAGCTTCCAAGCCTTTCAGGGTTCAGCCCTATTCCTGTATTCCAGTCCAGGGAAAGGTCAACTGTGTTACTTTTGTACCGCCAGCCCTGAACTGAAGGGATCACATCTGAAGTAGAGATCTTCCAGGGCTCTAAATCACAAGGGGAACCTACATGAGTAGATCAGGCCCTCCGCCACAAATGTTTGCCTCCAATCATGGAGATTAATGGGGGGAAGGCAGACCTAGCCTCTCCACCCCCATTCTCCATCATGTAGTTCTAATGATGCAAGTGTATAGCCTGCATAGGGCTATAGAGAATAAGTCTATCAGTAGCTATTAGCCATGGTAGCTAAGCTGAAACTCCAAGCTCAGCAGTATACCTCTGAGTACCTGATACAGGGGACAAACAAGTAGGTAGGGCTATTGCCTTTATGCCCCGACATTAATATTTTTGAGGTATTTGACAAGCCACTCTTGGAAACAGGACGCTGGACCAAATAGATGCTTGCGTCAGTGTCATTTCTTGCTCTTGATGCTTTGGATGGTTTGGCATGAGATGGGATGGTGAGGTTATGGTGTTCATTCAGTAGCAATCAGATGACATTATAGTTATAGTTTTAAAAAGCCATAGCAAAAATCCTAGGCAGACAGAGTCAAGGAGAAACTGCTGCCCTTTGCTTTCATAACCATCATGTTGCATTGTCTGCTTCTCAGTAGCATGGGAAATATTGACTGTTCCTCCCTCTATTTATTTTTATTTCCAGGATTTGTACCCATATCAATATCAGTATGCTAGACTTTTAAGAACAAATACAGTGGTACCTCGGTTTGTGAACGCAATCTGTTCCGCGGAGGCGTTCGCTCACTGAAGGGATGCTTCAGCGCGTGCGCGAAGCGCCGATAGAGCGCTTCTGTGCACACATGCGTGAGCTGTGCAGATCGCTTCTGCACATCCAAGCACCACGGAACCCGGATGTAAACACTTCCGGGTCTGCGTCGTTCGTAAACAGAGGCGTTCATTCATAAACGGAGGTAGGCGTAAACCGAGGTTCCACTGTACCTGGACTTTGGACTCCAAGAGCTACTATCAGCAATCTAAAAGGCTTGCAGTGAAACTTCTTCTTCTTCTTCTTCTTCTTCTTCTTCTTCTTCTTCTTCTTCTTCTTCTTCTTCTTCTTCTTCTTCTTCTTCTTCTTCTTCTTCTTGTCTGCCCTTATGCCAGATCACAAACCACATTTGAAGATACCCTCAGTTTCAAAAGCAGTTTGTCAAGTGGCATTGGGGAGCTGTGTATGCTGATGATATTCAACCTTCTGCTTAGCCATGGCATCTCCAAGGGGTGATAGACATGAATTGCGGCATCTGTCAAGATTCTGTTCTATTGAGGGTGATTCAAATAACCATCCATCACTACTGATTGGCAGCTTTTGTCATACCAGCAATGATGCTCAGCAGTGAAAGCAGCAGCCTGTGGGCATGTACAGGGAAGGCTGCTATAAGGTACAGCTTAACAGCAAATGAATCACAAAACAACACACACACACACACCCAACACTTCAAATATACACAACTCAGAGACCTGGGTAACAGACAGTTCCAACAATCCACTCCACAATGCATGGTGTTTAATTGTTCTGAAAGTAAGTGAGCGTGTAGTTTTTAAATGTGATGTTTATATATGTTCAACATTTCCCTGGCATGCTCATACTGTGCTACTACTAGGGTGTTCTCTTGTTGCCCAGTAGGAAAGGGGATGCTCACACTGTAGGGCAAACACAGGAAACACCTCCCTCTGCTCTTTTCCAGTGGTAATAGCAGTGGCAGACCTAGGACTCTCAAATTTCAGTGGCACCCTGCCTCTCACTCTTCGTTCTACACCATGGTTGTGGTTCGCTCTTGCTGGAAACATAGGAGCCAAGAGGATGCCAACATAGTGTAACTTCCCCTATTGACTCCTCTTCAACTCCAGTCCTGCTGTTATTGTGAGGGATAAGCCAAGCTCACTATGAGAAGAAGTACAGTGGTACCTTGGGTTACAAACACTTCAGGTTACAAACGCTTCAGGTTTGAAACTCAGCTAACCCAGAAATAGTACCTCAGGTTAAGAACTTTGCTTCAGGATGAGAACAGAAATTGTGCTCCGGTGGCGCGGCGGCAGCAGGAGGCCCCATTAGCTAAAGTGGTGCTTCAGGTTAAGAACAGTTTCAGGTTAAGAACAGACCTCCGGAAAAAAATAAGTTCTTAACCAGAGGTACCACTGCATGTCTTTCCTTCTCCAACTGAAGCCTGCTCTCCCCAAAGCAGTGCGAGAGGTTGTTTGCTCGCAGGAACAATTGTAAGAATTTGTAAGAATTTTGAAGCATATACAAGGAAGTTGTACAACAGAGACAGCTAGTTCTATTTTATTATTATTTTTAAACATTTTAGTAATGCTGTGGAGGAAGTTGTCTCCCACTCTTGTAATCCCCTTTGCAAACTGCAAAAGACAAGGGCTCGAGGACAGACAGACATATCTACATGATTAAAAGAGGGAATAACCAGAAGACAAATGGCATTTATGTCAGTTCCCCTGCTTCTTTTTTCTTAAACATGGTTGTTCTGTCACCACTTTTGGCAGGGACTATCATCTCTCTCTTCCCCCCCCCATAATGGCTGTAGAACAATGCTGCATTGTATGTAATATTGTGTTATTCAAATGGTCAGTGTGTGGGAAGTCCATAGAGCTGATAACAGCAGCAGTAGTAATGAAGATGAAGAAGAAGAAATCCCACAGCTGCAACCCTTGCTTATTTCCAGTTAAGTCCCCTCTACCCAAAGCTTTTAAGAGAGAGGGCAGTAATATTTATCCTCTCTCTGCCCCCCCCCCCCAATTTGGAGAAAAATTTCTATATAGAATCTTTCTCAGCTCCTAACTTTTAATCCCCAAGGAAGATAATTGGCTTCGTGGCAAACTCTGTAGCCCTTCATATTCTCAAAATGATTGATATGAACAGTTCTGTGGTGATGACCCTCTCACAGATGTCAGGATCTTAAGCAGTTATCTTCTGTGAAATTAGATGCTTTTAAACACATTTATGGATCCCCCACATTATGTGATAACACTTCTTCTTCCAACGCCCTGGCCCCTCATTTCTAAAGTTAAGCCAATGAAGTTTTTTTTTCCTGAAGCATAATTATATATACAGTAATGCATATTGAGACATCCTAAACATTTTACTATATTGCACTGTCTGGGCCGTGAAATGGAGCAAGCGCACAGTGCAATAAGAAATCCTCACCTCTCTTCCTTGCTTCCCACCATGGCAGTTCCATGGCAGTTTTGCTTTATCATGACTGCTTTCAGTTGTTCGCAGCAACTGCTTTCTCACTGTTTTCTCTGTGGCTTCACTGGCCATTTTTATTTAATTATTCATTGAGTGTTTGCAGCCAATCAGGAGTCATATACTTTGTGTGATAACATTACAATGCAATATAGTAAAGTGCCACAGCTTATGTTGTTGAGGGCAGTGTTTCCTCTTATGGCTCATATGGGCAAGGCATCACTGATTCCAATCTTTCCTCTGCCATAAACTCACCTGGTGACCTTAGGCAGGCCAATCACATACTCTTTCAACCTTAGCCTCCTTTCCAATAATAGGATGCTATCTTAACAGGACTGTTTCCCGGATAACATCAAAATAATGTGTATGAACTGTTTTGAGCACTCTCTCAAGTTCTTTTTATAAACGTGTATTACTATTATAGTTTGAAGTCTGAGGAGGACTGCTTGTTGAAGAGGAGGAGAATTTGGAAGGGAATATAACATAGTTGATCTTTAAGGTTAAAATGTTATGTGCCAAATTGGTAATTGCTGCAAACAGTAGCATAGTTTACATAAGATAGGTCAGGGTTATAATTACAATAGATGCATTGGTGTAAAACTTAAACTTTTAATGTGCTTTAGGCCGCTGTTGAATATTTTCAGGCCTCATGAGGTGATGGCGTTGCTGTCTCTCAGTTAATTTAGAGCCTAGTGGTGTTTCATTGGTACCTGGAAGTCAATTCACAGGTAGCAAAATTTTAGAGCCAACTTCAGAGAAACTTACTTTGAGGAGATAGTAAAATTACAATAGTTAAAATTCAGAGACGAGAAGGGGTACATAATGTGGTAGGTTCCCAAAATAAATTATTCAATCAAGAAGAGTGCTTATGTGGGAACCAGTGCTATTTTTCTATTAAAAAGAGGTGCTGGAACTCACCAGGAACACCTCCCTTGTTCTCTTAGAATGGCAATTGTGCCCACCTGAGAGGTGCTGGAACTGAGTTCCGGTGAGTTCCTGCTGAAAAAAGTACTGGTGGAAACACATCAACATAGATACATCTGGCTACATTTAATCCCTCCACCCCACTCAGAAAATCAAGGTGGAAAACAATGGGTGTTTTCCCACCAAGATACCTTTGATTAGATTCCCTATTAAACCATGAAAAGGTGGATGAGTATCTTTTGTCTAGTTACAGGTAGGTAGCCGTGTTGGTGTGCTGTAGTCGAAACAAAATAAAAAAAAATTCTGTCCAGTAGCACCTTAGAGACCAACTAAGTTTGTCATTGGTATGAGCTTTCGTGTGCATGCACACTTCAGATATACTGAAACGGAAGTCACCAGACCCTTATATATAGTGGGAGGGTAGGGAGTGATATTACTCAGAAGGGTGGTGGGAATGGATGATTGGATGATAGGTGTGGTAAACCTGTTGACGACTGTTAACGACTGCAATTGGTCTTACAGGAAAAAGCAAGGGGTAAGATGGCTAAAATAGCATTATCATGTATAATGAGATAAGAATCCAGTGTCTCTATTCAGACCAGGTCTCTCCATGGTTTTAAGTTTGGTAATAAGTTGCAATTCAGCAACTTCTCTTTCTAGTCTATTTCTGAAATTCTTTTGTAATAAGACAGCTACTTTGAGATCTTGTATAGAATGTCCTGGGAGACTAAAGCGTTCTCCTACTGGTTTCTCTACCATCAGGAATCAAACGACAGTCAACTTTGATAACCGATCAGAAGCAAAACAGAAGAAACAGATCTATATTTCTCTTTTGTGTGCTGTAGTATGCTGAACACAGAGTGTTGCTGCGACTCATATACTGGCAGAAAGCATTTCTATGCACTCACAGGGGGATGTTGCGCCTGGCATCTCTCCTCACCCCCAATTGGATGCAATTCCAGAGGTTTCTTGAACCCTGAATAGTAACTTATACGGGGAATGCAAAATGCCTTAACCAACACACAGAATCTCAGTCTGTGGAGCTCTACATAGCACAATGGACAGCTAACTTTCTGTGTTCTTGAGACTACTCTACTTTGAAAGCTGTGATACAGGGTCACTATCTAGCAGTAGGGCTTCAGAGTTGTGTTGTACAGGCAGTTGGGCTTTGCAGAATCTTGAAAACAAAGCAAGTTCATATACTAGATCTTTTGAAAAAACCATTTTATTTCCCTTCTGAGTGAGAATGTAGGCAGTTTCCTACCGTAATCTTGATTAAAATTTGGTAGAGCCACCAGAGGCTAGATAGCATTACTTAGGCACCAAATCTGTACATTTCTTATGTAGCAGTTACAAACCTTTTTTAATATATAATTTCCCCTCAAAAAAAGGTGCCAAATCACGGAGGATTCCATTAGTGCTTTTCTGTGGCCCCCACTCATTTGAGTTGAGCTTGTGTAGGAGAGCCTTTCTCCAGATTGTGCTTCTAAGTGTTCAAATGTCTACAAGAATCCAGGACAAACTTCTCTTACACGATAGCACTGAATTGACCAATGGCACGATCTCATCTGTGCATGTCTTTAATATTTCTCCATAAAAACAGATTACACCTGCATTCCGACTTCCATCTTCTTGAAGGGAGGAGGTTGGAAGGATATGCACACACATGTGAGAGTATAAACACATCATTATGCTTTCATGACAGATAAGCTTTCTCCATTCAAGTGTAAACTCATTTTTCTTTGGATGACCTTTAAATAGTATTGTGCTATTGTATGGGATTTAAATCAATAATTGTGTCAAAGCAAAATATACTGCAGTTTTTTCCTTTATCATTTAAACTCTTCTGCAAACTATCAAGGCATTTTTAATGTGCTGTCCTCAGAAAAGGAGATGGGAAGGGAGGGAGGGAAAGTCCCTGAAAATTTGCATAAATAGAACTAAAGAAAATGCAATTCTATTCCTTATTTCTGTTTTTTATTTTCTTGCTTTATCTTGCAGAATGTTCAAGCAGCAGGCAAACAGCCCGTGCCACTATAATTAGTAGCTTAATACCATCTATGCATTCCCATTGTAAAACACCAGTGTGTCCCAGGTGTGAGAAGGTTAAAATGAGAAGTACCCAGTAGTTATGAAGCTGCAATAATGAGTTTCCTTCTACTTACCATGGATTTGTGTGATATACAACTTGCAATTAAGCATGGCTTGGTGATTCAGTGATTAATGTATATACGACTCCTAAAGGAGCAGCTCAGCCCTCCCGTCACATCCTTCTTGATGTTTACAGCTGGGTACCTATTAACAGGAAGATGGAAAGGGCCATTTACAATTCAGTAACCTTTATGACAGTGAACTCTTTAATCAGCATTTTATTTCCTTTGTAACACTTTAGTCATCTACAAATGTCAGAATAAAATAGGGCCATGAAATATTTAGGATCGGCATGTGGAAATTGACTTCCCTGATTTAAGCTGCTGTGTCTTTTCATTTTGTTGTTTTGGGAGCTCTTTACTTTTTATTGAAAGACAATTTATAACTAAATGCTCCCAATAGTGACTTAGCATTAGTGTAGGCGGAATTACTGAAATCCAAGTTCTCGTTCTATAATATGTTGATGCTTCCTGGATTTGGTAATAAGTTATTCAAATAAAATCATTAGCTGAGGGCTTGTGTTAAACTTGCAGTAGAATATATATCTCATGCATGTAGAACACACTTATGGAGTGTTTGAGTAAAGACCCAAACATACTTTACAATGTAAATTAAATAAAATGAGCACATTGCTGGTATGAGGTGTTCGAGATGTGGTTTTTACACATCATTCTTGTATATAAGAAATAAGAAAAAAACTAATAAATATATAGGTTCTTTAAAAAGTACAAATGTAAATCTGTAATGTAAATGAAGTAATCTATCACGTGTAGCAGAATCTTACATCATTGACCCTTTTATTATATTACATAGAGGTGAGTTAGTTACTCAGAATGAGATGCTTAAATTCTGGACTGGACTACTTCAGATTGTAGGTTACAATGTTTGTGTCATGTTTTTGAATACTTCCCCAAACTAAATTAGGACATCAAGGAGAGAGCTTAGCATAGCTCTTTCTCAGTGATGTGCTCATATACTACTTGCTGAGATTTTTGGTTGGTTGGTTTTTGTAGGAGAGTATTTTTAAAAAGATACCATACACACTTGCAACTGTAAGTGGTAATAGTATGGAATTATTTTATCTCAGTCTATCACCCCATTCTGCATAAAAGTGCAATAGCTCTTAGTCTCTGGGTATTATGTCCCAGACTTACAACAGTGGTGTGGACACGGAACCAGGGGGTGAAGGGCTGGCTGAGTCAGTAACATCAGCCACAGAAGCACTAGAAGGCTTTGTGTCACAGATCTACTCCCCACTGCAGGCAGTATGCCTGGGAAGAGGTGATGGAAAGGTTCCAGGCCAGGTTCCAGGCCAGAGGCTTCATTTTCTAAGACAGGAACAGAACCTGAGAAGTGGTAGTCAGGGTGGGGGAATCCTAAATGTGCTCAGTCAACAACCAGCTCTTGTCAAAACCATTTGCTCTTGTTACCTGTCCAGGGTAATAAAGCACGTTTTTTATCTCACTGCTTTTCTGGTGTGTGACCTTCAAATTGTTTGCTTGTCAGCCCCCTGCTCCAGCTATGTCCTCCAAATTCCCCCCAGAATCACCTCATCCAGGAATGAATACAAGGATATGGAGGTGGCCCAAGAAATTTAAGTTACATGAAGCAGAGAATAAAAATAGCTTCCTTCTCACTAATATAGGGCAAATCCACAAAAAAATATTTTTGGCCAACCCCATTAAAATGAATGAAGCTGTAAAAAAAAGTTCCAGACTCGCACAGAACGTTCCAGAGGATTTCACCCAATCCTCTCTAACTCAGTCATAAACAAAGCCATCCACCTTGACTTCCATCATGTTAAAGGCTTCGTTTGCTGAAATTCTCAGGATTGGTCATAAACAATATTATAATCCTTAATGTTTTTGATATTTCTCATAGACTCACTGGAAAACCGCACAGCCTCTCTTCCTTTAGTGTTTGAAAATACTGCCGGTAGATCAGTTTCATAATTTAATAAATTCTTAGAACATTCTCAGGTTAAACCACAGAGCCTAGGGCTTGCTGATCAGAAGGTCAGCGGTTCGAATCCCTGTGACAGGGTGAGCTCCCATTGCTCGGTCCCAGCTCCTGCCAACCTAGCAGTTCGAAAGCACGTCAAAATGCAAGTAGATAAATAGGAACCGCTACAGCGGGAAGGTAAACGGCGTTTCCGTGTGCTGCTCTGGTTTGCCAGAAGTGGCTTTGTCATGCTGGCCACATGACCTGGAAGCTATACGCTGGCTCCCTTGGCCAATAATGCGAGATGAGCGTGCAACCCCAGAGTCGGTCACGACTGGACCTAATGGTCAGGGGTCCCTTTACCTTTACTAGAATATTCTCTAAATACACATTTACAATAATTTTATTTATTATTTCTAAAGTTATTTATATTCCCCTCACTCATAAAATATCAAGGCACTGTACAACTATATCCAGCTGTCACTGGAGGTGCAGTTGCCCTCAGAGACTAGGAGTGCCTGTTATGAACATTGGTTGGTAAGATAGCTATGACCATTCTTAGATTGGATAGTTTTACCACAGTTGTCCATGCATTGGACCTCATGGTTAGATTATTGCAATGTGCTCTATGTGGGGTTAGCCTAGAGGATGAGCCGGAGGCTGCAGCTGGTGCAGAACATGGTGACTAGGTTGTTTGTGGGGGCAAAGTACTGTCAGCAAAAAACAACCTTGTTTGCAGGATTTGTGCTTGCTGCCATTCTGCCAGCAGCTCACGTTCAAGCTCAAGTTTAATGTACAGTTCAGGGCCACCTTATCCTTTATATACCCAGTAGATCAAAGCCATCAGTGGGAGAATTTTTCCTGCAAGTTCCAAAGATCTCAGGGCTTCCAGGTTCCAAAGATCTTGGAACTGGGCTGTTAGAATGGTTGTCCCTGTTCGGTAGAATGGTAGAATATAATTCCTGTCAAGATGAAAGGTGCCTGCTATGTACACTTCTGGAAACAGCTGAACACATTCTTGTCCTGACCGGGTTTCCCAGTTGGATAAAGATGTTTTTTGTGCCATGTGTCTATTTTGTATTGTTTAAATTTTGTTTCATATGTATCTGCTTTATCTTTCACTTTGTAACTTTGTGATTTGTGCTTATACTGCATTGTGATGGCCATTGGCTGTAAACAATAAAATATACTGTCTGGTATCTGCTTTAAAGGTGTTTTTTTATAAAAAAATACATATATTTTATTAAAGATTATCTTGGGTTTCAAAAGTACGTACATTGTCTCTATATTCAGGTCGTAGAGCCTTTTCTACAGATCAGTTACATTAAATGTGAGACATTAGTGTTGTATACAGTATGACAGGGGTGCACAACCTGCAGCCCTCCAGATGTTCTGAACTACAACTCCCATCAGCCCCAGCCAGCATAGCTGGTAATGAGGGATAATGGGAGGTGTAGTCCAACAACATCTGGAGGGTTGTAGGTTGTGCACACCTGCAGTATAAGGTTGGGGGAGAAGAGAGGTGGAGAGAGAGAGTTGGGGGGGAGAGGGGTGGTGGTAACATTCTTTTACTTAGTTTTTAACTGTTTTTGCTGTTTTTATTGTACATTGCCTTGAGGTAATTATGATTATAAATTAATGATGATAATGACAATACATACAAACACAATAAAACATAGGAAACATAATAATAATAATAATAATAATAATAATAATAATAATAATAATAATAATCCCAAAATTTACAGTTTCATCCTGAAAAATAAATAAACTGAAAGGCTTGTCTGCATAATAGAGTACTCAAGAGACATCTGCTAGTTAGCAAGAGAAGACCTGCCAAATCTCTGCTTGAAGAGTATTCCATAGCTTGGGATCAGTGACACTAAATCCCAGGTGTTTAGCTGAAGCCAGTTGGGCTTCTGAAAAACAGGGGACAAGTAACAGCGGCCCTCTGGATGACATCATTGACTGGGATGTAAGGACCCAATCTGGGCTTTGTAGATTAAAGCAAGAACCTTGAACCTGGTTTGGTATATTATATATTACAATATAATATGGATTGGTTGAGCAGTCAGATTAAATTGTGAGCCCCAAGGGTTGGGATAGAAAGGTTAGGGTAAGAATGTGTGACTAGGTCAGGATACAGGAATTTCTTACTTTACTTTCTGAGGATAACTTTGTAACTCCAGTCATGTTTGATTGCTCATGAGAAGAGCCCTGCTGGATCAAGTCAAAGGCCTATCTAGTCCAGCATCCTTTTTTCACAATGTCCATACAGATTTCCAAGCAGGATCTAAATTTACTAGGTACAATTTATACAACTTGTAGGCTTTAGAAGCCTAAGTTGTATTCGAGAAGATGCAGCTACATATTTGAACATATTCTACAGTCTGTGCATATACATTGACATGCAAGATTGTGCATTTTATATGCTTTTATTCCTTTTTACTACCTTATATTGCAGTGCACTGTTTGAACTACTTTGTGAATCTCATAAGCAGAAGTTTCTGGATTTCATCAGAGAGACAGCTAACTGATTGTATGAGAGGAAAAAGTATCCAAGAACTGTCCTTTAGTCCTCGTGTTTATGTGCTTACCAGGTGACATGTAATGTGGACAATGGGGGAATCAGAATGGTGGAACTGATTGAGATGGACCTTCGGTCTGATCTGATAGGGCTCTTGTTGTGTTCTTAAGTTTAGATGCTCTGACAAAGAGCCACTCTGTAGACTTGTTGGTTCTTTGGAGCCAAACCAAATCCAGCTTTCTGTTTAATTCATGTATTTGTTGTTGCCCATGCCTCTCTCTGTGTACAGTGGAACCTTGGTTTACGCCTACCTTGGTTTACGGAAACCTCCGTTTACAAATGCCGCGGACCCGGAAGTGTTTACATCCGGGTTCCGCGGCGTCGGATGCATAGACGCGATCTGCGTAGCTCGCGCATGCGCAGAAACGATCTGCACAGTGTGTGCGTGCACAGAAGTGCTCTATTGGCACTTCGTGCATGCGCAGAAGCATGCCTTCGGCGAGCGAATACATCAGTGAGCGAACGCCTCCACAGAACGGATTGCATTCGCAAACCGAGGTACCACTGTATATATGCACACACACTGTTAAGATGGTATCTCCTTTCGAGATTAAGGTTTCATAAATAAAGTTACCAGGCATGTTTGAGACGCGTTTCTAAATTGTGCATTCAAATAACAGTTCAACCACCTCACCTGTTTTCAGTAGGAGGATGGAATATACAAAATATATAATACCGGTAATGCAGTATTTGCCTTGAATCTTTTGATATCAGAATGAAAGTTAGTGTGCATAATTAGAACACATTGTTTAAGTTTTTATTTCTTTAAATAAGAATATTTACAAACTATCAGCTCCATTAAAAAACACACTCCAACAAAATTATTAAAATATCAGAGAATTATAAAAATTATAGATTGCGTGTTCAGACCCAGAGACAGATGCTACTACTCCCTGAAGGACTAGCTGCTGCCAAGGTTCCAAAGCTGAACCGGGAAATAGTCTGGAAACTGCTGGGCATCGGGAGCCAGTGATCTGAAGAGCTCTATCTGAAAACAGCATAGGACGTCAGAATATCATTATTAGCGCCAGGAATAAGACGGGCAGAAAATACAGTATTACCGCAATATTACTGAGGCACCGCAGCACAAACGTGTGTAAAAAGGCAGAGACTCTACTGGAGCAGGATGACTACTCTGCTAAAACGCTCACCATGGCCTGATTATTGGACCAGAAACAGGCCTGCCAGTCCTTGAACTCCATGGTCCAGATGGGCACTGCCACTACAATGGGGCAAAACTCAAGAAAGGTTAAATCATGGGTTATGACTGTACCCTGCCAGTGCTCAGGCCACCTCTGAGTGCACCAATGGACACAGAAATAAAGCCCGAAACCCAAGGATCCAGCAGCATCCGAATGGACCTGGAAATCAAATTGCAGATTCAAAGTATCCTGGCACAAGATGCACCATTGAACTCCCTCAGGAATTCAAGCCACATCTCGAGGTTCACCGTGACCTCACTGGGCAATCGCACCCAATGATGGGGTGACCGCACACCTGCGGAGAGTCTTGCTAAGCATGCGCAAAAGGGGTGACCAGGTGTGACCACCCTGCAAGTGAAATTCAAATGGCCCAACAGGGACTGAATCTGCCTCAAGGTAACTTTTTCCCATGGCAAAAATTCCATAATGATGTCACGCAAAGCCACCAATTTTACTTCAGGCAAAGTGGAAATTAGTGCCACAGTGTCCAACTGAATTCCAAGGTAAGACAACTTAGTGACTGGGCCTTCAGTTTTATCAGCCACCAAGGGAATCCCTAACTCCTTAGTTAGGTCGTTAAAAGCTTGCAATAGTAGCAAGCATTCATCCGAATCAGCTGCAGAACTTAATAAAAAGTCATCGAGGTAACTGGTCACGCTTCTAAAACCTGTCCTGGTATGCAAAGCCCAGTCCAAAAATGTACTGAAGGCCTCAAAAGCTGCAGAGGATATAGAGCAGCCCATAGGCATAGCCTTACCCACATAATAAGCTCCATCTAACTGGAACCCTAACCGGGAGGGCTCAGGGGGTAAAAGCCCTGTGGGGCAAAAGCCCCTCTAGGGCAGGGGTCAGCAACCTGTTTCAGCCGTGGGCTGGTCCACCGTCCCTCAGACCATGTGGTGGGTCCGACTATATTTTGAAAAAATAATAATGAACGAATTCCTATGCCCCACAAATAACCCAGAGATGCATTTTAAATAAAAGCACACATTCTACTCATGTAAAAACACGCTGATTCCCGGACTGTCCGCAGGCCGGATTTAGAAGGCGATTGGGTCGCATCCGGCCCATGGGTCTTAGGTTGCCTACCCCTGCTCTAGGAGAAAGGAAAGGAAAGGGAATGGAATAATAATCAACAAAGGAGGGGAAGAAGACAATTGGAAGGAATTAAGGGAAAGAAGGGATAACAGAAAGAAATCAGCAGGATGATCCATCGAAGGTAAATCTCTCTCGGCTGCACAGAGGACACACTGTTAGCTTGTTCCAAATGCATGCGCCGAAAGAGGAAGCTCTGGGTCACGTGCATGGGTATATATAGGTCCCTCGATCTGTTTGGACTGCACCCCATTGGCCAGATTGAACCCAACATTGAGGGACCTACCAATCGGGTGTTCTGGCTGACCAATCTTACCCACCCACAACACAGGAGGTCGGTCTCCAGGTCTCACCGCAACATGTGCCCTCTTTTAGGAAGGACACGATTTACAAGTAAATCACCAACACTGAATCAAATTATTTATTTAACCCCCAGTTTTGTGTTTCTTTTTTTTTCTTTTTTTTTTTTAAATAAACTTTATTTCAATTATACAAACATAAATTACAACATGAAAAACATTTGATCAACCAAGAAAGGAGTAACAAAAGAGAAAGAAAAAGAAAGGAGAGAAAAGAAAAAAAGAAGAAAAAAGAAAATGGGAGAAAAGCTATATATATGGAAGTATATACATACGCACACATATATAGCCACTAATAAGTAGTAAGAAGGAAGAAAAATAAACAATACTTTGAAATGTTATTACATTTCCGTCATCTTAAGACTTAACATAACAGAATATAACTGAGTATGCAAAATAATATAACATAGTATACCCAAAATCAGCTCCTATGTTAATGTTTCAGATAAAATGTTATATAAGCTTAAAATTGGATTTACATCCTAAGAGAATAAACAAAAAAGACAAAAAGGAAACTAAAGGCTAAAAATTGCCGTAAAAAAAAGAAAACAAAAAAAGAAAAAAGAAAAACCTTCCCACTGTTCATACATCGCTTTATTTTGCAACTTTACTAAATTCTTGCTTCTTTTTAAATATTCTTACATTCCTATTATTGATAGTTATACCTATTATTAATTTTTCCCTATTTTTTATCTTTAATATAAGCATATCACCAAATCTACATTGAAGTTCTCTTTTCTTAAATAATCCTCTACCTGTTTCCATTCCTTAATACATTTCTGCTTGGGGGTATTCCTAATTGCTGTGGTCATTTTATCTAGATTCATTAATTCGACCAATTTCTCCTGCCACTCGAATATTGTCGGCACTTTTTCACCCTTCCAGTTTTTAGCTATCAATAGTCTGGCCGCTGCATTAGCATAAGCTAATATATTCCTTTTTCCTTCCGGAATATTTTCTGGGATCATGTTTAATAAGAATATTTCTGGGTTTTTTGGGAATGTCATTTTCAGCATTTTCTTCAATTTCTCATACACTCCATTCCAAAATTCCTGAACCTTGCCACATTGCCACCAACAATGGTAATAGTTACCAGTTTTCTCTTTACATTTCCAACATTTGTTGGAATCAGTTTTATATATTTTGGCAATTTTGGCCGGCGTTAGATGCCATCTATAGACCATTTTGAGGATATTTTCTTTAATGCCTGAACACGCTGTAAATTTCATCCCATCGCTCCACAGACGATCCCATTTATTACTAAATATAGGTCTCCCTAAATCTTGGGCCCAGCGTATCATCGTGGTTTTTACCAGCTCATCTTTTAACTCCCATTCAAGAAGGTAAGCATAAAGTTTAGACATTGGCTTTTCTTTGTTTTCCAATAATATCTCCTGCAATTTCGATTTACCGTTAATGAAACCAATTTTTAAATGTTTATTAAATAAACTTTGGATCTGGCCATATTGGAGCCAGCTCGTACATTCGTGTTTTAACACCTGATATGATTTTAACCTTAATTGTTCTCCCTCTCTTTCTAGAATTTCGAAGTACGTCGGCCACTTACTCTGCCTGTATTTGCTGAATAGTGCAGTTGCTTCCATAGGGGAGGCCCACCAAGGCGTTTTCGGCTCTAAAATATTTTTATATTCGTACCATATTTTTAATAAGGATCTTTTGAAAACATGATTCGTAAATTCTTTATATCCGCCTTTTTTCTCCTCTAATAAATATTTATGCCATCCCTGAGTATTATTAAATCCTTCAATGTCTAGTATCTCTTTATCATCCAGTTCTATCCAATCTTTTATCCACATCAAACTTGCTGCAGCATGATATAATCTTAAATCTGGGACCCCCCATCCTCCCCTTTCTTTTGTATCAGTCAGCAATCTGTATTGTATTCTTGGCCTCTTTTTCTCCCATATGAATCTACTCAACCCTTTCCTCCATTTTTCGAATATCTCCTTTTTTTCCACAATTGGAAGCATTTGAAACAAAAATAGGAATTTTGGTAATATTACCATTTTAATTGCTGCTATCCTCGCAGATAGCGTCATCTGTAAATTACTCCATCTTTCTAATTCCCCCTCTATTTCTTTCCACTTTTTCCCATAATTATTTTCAAATAAATTTACATTTTTGGCTGTAACTTCGATTCCCAAATACATTACTTTCTTCACAATTTCCCATCCCGATTTTTCCCTCAATTCTTTTATCCCTCTTTCCCTTACATTTTTTGTAATAATTTTCGTCTTATTCATATTTATTTTAAAACCCGATACTTTGCCATAATCATTTAAAGCTCTTTTCAAATGTACTATCGTCTCTAGAGGATCCTCTAAAATTATGATGACGTCATCTGCAAATGCTCGCACTTTGTGTGTATTTCTTCCTACTTTAATTCCTTTAATCATCTCATTTTGTTTTATATCTTTTAATAAGCTTTCAATTGTTAAAATAAAAAGGAGGGGGGAGAGTGGACATCCCTGCCGGGTGCCCCTTGATATTTCAATCTCTTCGGAGAGTTCTCCATTTATTATCAATATTCCTTTTTGTTTTTTATAAATTGTATTTATACTTCTAAAAAAATTCCCTTCTATCCCAATTTCTTTTACTACTTCTTTCATATACTCCCAATTAACATTATCGAATGCTTTTTCTGCATCCAAAAATATCAAGGCAGCTTCCCGACCAGGGTTCCAATCAAGGTATTCAATCAGATTGATCAAAATTCTAACATTATTGCTCATCCTTCTTTTAGGGAGAAATCCCTGTTGTTCTTTTCCTATAATTCTATTTAGCACCTCCTTTAATCTTTTTGCCATAATTGCCGCGAATATTTTATAGTCAGCATTTAATAAGGAAATAGGCCTAAAGTTCTCTACTGAATCCATTTTTTTATTTCCTTTCGGTATGAGAGTTATAAAAGCTTCTTGCCAAGATTGGGGCATCTTTCCTTCTTCCATTATTTTATTAACTACCTTCACATAGATTTCTCCTATCTCTTCTTTGAGGATTTTGTAATGCTGGCTGGTAAGCCCATCCGTACCGGGGGATTTTCCTATTTTTAAGTTCCCGATTGCTTCATGTACCTCCTGCAAGGAAATGGGTTTGTTTAATCTATCTTTCTCTTCCTCCCTTATCTTTTCCAACTTGTGGTTTCTGATGTATTCTTTTATCTTTGTCTCATTAATTTTGTCTCCTTTATACAAATTCCCATAATATTTCATAAAACATTTATGTATATTTTCTCTCTTAACCCAATTTCTCCCCTCCATTTTAATATTTGTGATTATTCTTTCATTCTGTTTCTTTTTTAATTGCCAAGCCAATAATTTGCCTACTTTCCCCCCCATTTCAAAAGTTCTTTGTTTGGCCCATTTGGTTTTCTTCTCCATTTCTTGTCCCATTAATATGGATAATTCTGTTTGCAGGATTTTAATTTCAGATGCCACTTTGGCGTCTTTAGGTCTTCTTGCTAATTCTTTTTCTTTTTCCTCAAGTTCTTTTTGGATCTTTTTCAGATTACTTTCCCTCTGCCTTCTTATTTTACTTTTTTGTTGTATATATATCCCTCTGATATAGGCTTTACTGGCATCCCAGATTATTTCCACCCCCTGTTCCCCTATTGTATTAATTTGAAAAAATTCTTTAACCAAATTCCTTATTTTACCTACGAACTCCTCATCATTTAGAATTGTCTCATCTAACCTCCATCTCTTTTTGATCCTAAACTCCTCCTTTAAATTCAACATCACTGGGTTATGATCCGACAACGATTTCGTCATAATTTCACATTTATCTAACTTGATCATTAACCTATTTGTAATCCAGATGCTATCTATCCTTGCAGATGATTTTTGTACACTTGAATAAAATGTGTATTTTCTCTCCTCCAGATTTCTCAGCCTCCAGCAATCCTGTAAATTATAATGTTCTAGTAATCTGAAAAAGACTTCCGGTAATTTCCCCTTATATTTCTTTCCTCCGCTTGATCTATCTAACTCCGGGTTTATTACTCCGTTGAAATCTCCTGCTAGTATTATATCCTCATCCTCAATACAATCTCCCATTTGCTTCCATAATTTTTTAAAGAATTCGGTTTTTCCTCCATTTGGTACATACACATTTAGCACCACAATTTCCCCTTCTGGTACATATAACTTAACCGCGATTACTCTCCCCTCTTCGTCTTGGAAGAGTTTTTCCGCTCTAATCTTTGAATCTACATATACAACTACCCCTCTCTTTTTCTTATTATTCAGTGAAGTAAATTCATTTCCCAATCGCTTATTGGTTAGTATTCTTTCATGTTTTTTTGCTATATGTGTCTCCTGGAGACAAATTACCTTCCATTTACCTTTTTTCAAAATATGTTCAATTTTATTTCTTTTAATTTTGTTATTTAAACCATTGATGTTCCAGGAGACTACCTTAAGGCTCATTTCTTTATTAATATACTTTCAATTAACCACAGCCAAAATTCCAATTTTTATTCAAACCTTAGATTCCCCGTTGATACCCAATAATCCTTTATTATAGACAGGTATAAGTAACTGCTTATTTGTATAAACAAAGGAGGATACTGAATCTAAAACGATAAGAAAAGATAAGAAAAGAGTCACTATATTCTTACTCCTCTCCTTCCACCACCTGCCCCTCCTCTACGCTATTCTCCTCTCTTTCTCCCACTAGTTCTCTCCAATTGTTCTTACTGAATTTCTCCGCTTCCTCTGGTGATTTTATTGTTTTCTTTTTCCCTTTGAAGCTAAAAGTAAGTCCTTCTGGGTACTCCCAAACATACCAGATATTCTTCTTCCTCAGGATATCGGTCAGGACTTTGTATCTTTGCCTCTTCAGTCGTATTCTTTTGGGCAGTTCTTTATAAATATCAACAGTCCTTCCCTCTATTACCAGATCGTTTTGCTTCTTCGTTTGAAGAATCTTATCTTTAAGGAGTGTTGAATTTAAATACATCATACAGTCTCCCACTGCTTTGCCGTTCTTTTTCTTGTCCACTCTTATTCTATAAATTTTGTCTATGTCCAGCCACAGAGCGTCTTCCTCCACTTCCAGCCATCGGGCTATTTCTCTGACAATTTTTTCGTCCACCCTTTCGTTAACAATCTCCGGAACTCCCCTCAAATGGAGGGTCAAGGCATTTTGTTTGAGTTCAAGCATTGCCATTTGATCTGCTATTTCTTCTTGTAATTTCCTTAAATCAGCTCTCTCCTCCTCCTCCTTTTTTTGCATTCTTTGTATTTCTCTATTTTCAGCTGTTATTCTCTTTATTGATTCTTCTTGTTTACTCAGCTTCACCGTCGTTTCTTTAACTGTTTTATCCAGTTCCTTGTGCTTACTGCTTAGTTCTTTTATTTGGCCAGACATAGTATCCAGTTTCTCACTCAGCGATCTATTCATTTCGGTAATGAGATCCTTAATTTCTGCTAGTGGGTCATTTTCAGATATTGATAGTCTCTTTGAGTTGCCTGTTGAACTTGCTGCCATTGTTGATGTTATTTTCCTTGTTGTCATATGTCCCGGCATGTCTCACTCCTTCTAATATAGTTTCCTTCAGTATTGTATTATTATTCAATCTCCTCCCGAGGTTTCTATTTTATTTTGGGAGTTCCCTTTCAAAATGGTTATGAGTTCATCTGTTGGTTTTCCTGTATATTATTTCAAGTTGTAATATCGTTACAATCCACTAGATGGCAGCCTTCTTTGCCTCCAGTATCTGTGGCTCCTCTCTTTCTCCTTCTTGTTAGTCACTCAACTTCCGTAGTGAAGGAGGAAGTGTAACAGCAGTGACTCTGCAAGTTTTAGTCCTCCATTTTCCCCCCTCTTCCACTCCAGGTACTGAGGTAGGGAACAATCATCAAGCAGTTTATAACGCTTCTCTCACAAATATTGTTGTCGTATTTGACGCTTCTAAAGTTATCTCGAAGCTGCTCCCCTTCGCCTCCACTTATTGTGCCGGCTTGGGGGGGGGGGGATTCACAACGTCCCACAGCGCAAAAACGGCTCTCTGAAGATGTTACGCTTTTCTTTGTGTTTAGTTCAGTCTTTAAACTTGCAAATTAAAACATGATAATAAAAGTAGCAATAAAAATAGGGCTTACTCCGCAAGTCTTTCCCGCGATGTATGCGGCAGCCCCGCGACCTCTTTTCCGGTTTGCGTCGCGCTTTCTCCCTTTGCTCTCCTTTTATCGCCAAACCGTTGTCTTTAACTTAATTCTTTAAGGTCCGGGGGTCCTGGGTGCTCTCTGGGCGGGTTTCGGGGCGCACTGCCGCTCAGCTATTTTATTCTAGCGCCAGCTCCTCTCCTCCGCTTCCCCCCCTGACACAGAGAGGGGGGTGCCAGCCCGGAGTTTCGCTTCTTCGGCGCCGCTTTTTCTTTTTTAACCAGTCAGACCCCGCGTCTGGCTGTTTTGGGGGGGTGATTTTAGCGCCACTGACCCCCACGCACTCGCTTTCGCGACCTAGAGGAGTTCTTTTTTACGGAGCTCCTCTTTTCCGATCCGATCTCCAGGGCACCCTGACCGGAAGTCCCCCAGTTTGGTGTTTCAAGCCCATTTTGATTTGTTTACTCATTTCTGAGGGGGGATAAAGATATAAAAAGTGTGATGTAACAAGTAACCTAGGTCCATGTTTGAGCTGATGCAAAATGCAATTTGCCATTCCGTTCATAGGGGACAAGTTATGGGAGAGACACATTCTGCCTGTTTTCAGGTTGGGGTGAAAATAAATGATTTGGTTTGCCGTGTACTGCATTTACCTTTAGTTATATGGTGTGCATCTTTCTCTCCGCCCCCTCGTCCATAGCAATGAGCCATGCTGGTGAAGCAATGTACTCGGCCATCCAGCAACAGCTCTGCTGTGGCTGCTGACTGGCAAGCAGGCAAATACAAATTCTGGTATACTGTAGTAGCTTTCCCATACATCTTTTTTTCCCTGGTGGCAGAGAAGTAGTGGTCATTGGCCAGGAGTCCACAACCAGAGCTATTGCTGGGTAGCTATTGAAGCACATTTTTTTACCCTCCCACACCCTCAGACATGGAAGTGGGGAAGCTTCTGTCTCTGCTCACTGCACTTCATAACTTAAAGGTCATTGCAACACGCTGCCCTCTTTCCTCTCACCTGAACAAAGCTGCTTATTTTACCATTCCTCCCCTCCCACCTCCACCCAATTTGCTGAAGCAGCCCAGTTTACTGAACTGGATAATGACCTTTGTATGTAAATTCACGAGAGTTCTCATTAGACACTCTAATCCCTTACATGACTGGAGAGAGCAGGGAATAGTATGGTGGCTCCACTGTAGTTACCATCCCATTCACTCTTCACTTGTGGAAGGGATACTGAGGTGGGGAGCCTTTTCTACTCGAGCCTTTTCTACTAGGCTCCCTGTGTGATTTAGAACCAATATCTTCTAAGATTCTACATTTCATGAACAGGGAAGGCTCCCTGCTGCAGACATTTGGTCCTGGTTCGTGGGAGGTGAGGAGGACAGTGATGGTGGGAATGAAACTAGCATACTTTTCTCCACTCTCTTTCATTCCGTTCTAATCATGTGTGTGACTTGAACACCCAAATAGGACTACTGCACCTATCTCTTTTTGAAGTTTGAATGACAGCTCAATCCTCATAGGGTGTGTGTGTGTGCGTTTTAAGGCGTGGATAAAAGAGGCAAAATGCATTCTGCTGCAATATCTCAATTGGGGCTTCTCAAACATTGTGCATTGCTAATACTTACTGTACTGTAAAATTGGAAACCTCTATCAAGTGAAGATTATGCTCATACAGGGAAACCATTTGATATTGGGACAAGCATGGTAATGACTGAATAAAGCATTGAGACCTGGTCTGCTGCTTGCTTTTCGTTGTAGCATTCAAGGTGCTTTCCCACCTTAAACCAGCAGTTTCTGTTTTTTAATTTTATTTTCTGGCCTACAGCCTGGCCCTGTACCATGGGATTTATTCTGGTAACTTGAACAGCTGTGGTTACCACAAGTCTGCCTTGGGGACAAGTGGGCTCAGATGAAGTTTGTCTAAATTCTTCTGCAAGAATCATTTTGAAAGCAGGGCTACCACTGGGCAGGGTGCTGTAGGTGGAGGGGGTTGATGTTTACTTCTAATTTTAGTGTATTGGAGGGCAAAAGGACAGGGAATGCTTATTCACCAAGAAAATGGGGACAGTGCACATGATTTTCACCGCTCGACAGCTTCAAGAAAAATGCAGAGAGCAAAACCAACCCCTGTATATGGCGTTTATTGACCTGACTAAGGCTTTTGACACTGTAAATCGTAATGCCCTGTGGGCTGTTCTTCCGAAAATTGGCTGCCCAGATAAATTTGTAAACATCATTCGGCTCCTCCATAATAATATGACAGCAACAATCGCAGATAACAATGGCTCTCAAAGTGAACCATTCACAGTGGGATCAGGTGTTAAACAGGGTTGTGTTATTGCCCCAACTCTATTCATTATTTTCATTGCCATGATCCTACACTTTGTCGACGGGAAACTCCCCACCAGAGTAGAAATCATATATCGACAGATGGAAAGCTCTTCAATCTAAGCAGGCTGAAAGCAAAAAGTAAGTTTACCGTAACTTCCATCATAGAGCTTCAGTATGCTGATGACAGTGTAGTGTGTGCACACTCAGAGGATGACCTCCAAACCATCCTAAATATCTTTGCAGAAGCTTGTATATAAAAATGTATGCATTGAGTGATTTGGGTTTGTACCTGCTGGCCTCATCTTGTGACACCCAACCACTGCACTGTGCAGATGAGACCCCTGTTAAAAGGTCTCATCTGCACAATGTCTGTGTGTGTATGCATCAATGAACGATGATCCATATCCTCCATTTTCCAGAGTGTGGGATCTTGTCTTTGTGTAGACTGGACTTTAACATGTGGAGGTTGGGGTTTGGCAGGGAAGTGAGGGTGTGGCTTAGTGGTAGAACATCTGCATTGCATGCAGAAGTTCGCAGGTTCAATCCCTGACATCTCCAAGGAAGGCTGGAAATGTCCCCTGCTGAAATCCTGGAAAGCCACCGTCAGTCAGTGCAGACAATGCTGAGCTAGATGGACCAATGGTGCAACTTCCTATGTTTCTGGGCACAATCCAGCCAGCATCTACATGTTTATAGAACTTGTGCATAGAACTCTTTACATAGTACCTAAATGTTGGGTAATAGACAAGGAATATCCCCCCACCCCAACTTCTGATTGTGCCCTTTGGACAAGGGATGGGATTTTTCCTGTTTCTTTATGCAGAGTTGGACACATGAACACTCCTCTGTGACCAGTAAATTGCAAGGGACAGAAAAATAGGCAGCAAAGTCCACCGTGTACCTTTCCAAATAGAATTCCTGAGTATATTTGTCAGAACTTGTTGCCATTGGTATGTAGCTTGTGCCCTAAACCTAATCGTCCAAGGCAAGGCTGTCCTCAGAGATTGCAGGTGCTCTCCCCACCCCACCACCCCTGCTGGCAGTCGTTTTATTTTTAGGCAATTTGTAGCTGCCCTGGTGCTAAACGTTGCCCCCTTTTAAGTTAGGCTATTTAAATGTTTATCCTTTCTTTACTACTTGACCTTTTTTTCTTGCTCAGCATTAGTTTTCTCTCTGCCCAGCTTGCTTTTGTATTTCATGAGCTCAGTAAACCGTGGCCTTCAATTCCCTTGTTCTGGTGTT